>NC_051862.1:210325858-210395944 GCF_015732765.1 Culex quinquefasciatus | reverse complement strand
CTTTGCCGAAGACACCAAATCGATCAAAAAATTCCTTCAAAAGATACAGATTTTTGAATTTTCATACATCATTTTTGTATGGCCAGCTGCCAAATTTGTATGGAAAATTATATGGACAAACTAATGATGCAAAATGGCTTCTTTGGGCATACCGAGGCACCAAAAAAGTTTCAGTCGGATAAAAAAATACAAAAATTAAAATTTAAGAAAAAATACCGATTTCGTAGAGAACTGCTCCCATGCCTTTTACACGCAGCTGGATTGCAACTTTTATGACTGTGGTTTTTTTAAACGAAAAATGGCAAAACTTTAAGGTTAAAGTTCATATAACTCCAAAACGGTGCACTCAATCAAGTATTAGTTTTGATGTAGCTTTCCAAAATGTTGTTTTGATCATTTTTGGCCTGCAAAATAAATATTAAAGAAATATGAATTTTGAGAATTTAACTTCAATATAGCAATCCTGCAAACCTGCAACTTTGCCCAAGATGCCAAATCGATCAGAAATCTTATTTCTATTATTTACTTACATATTTTGAATGACGCAAAGTTCTTGCATGGAAAAAATGCTTCTTTCTGATTCAAAGAATATATAGACAAAGTTTCATTGGAAATCTTAAAATACAAAGAAAAGTCGCATTGCGAAATCGTAGAGAACTTCTTCCCTACAAAAATATTTTCGAATGACTAAGCAAATTTTCGTGCAATTTTCTTCTTATGATTTTGTCGATCGGACTGCTGGTTGCTGAGAGACAGCTTGAAGCTTAAATTTGATGAAAAATTAGTTTTTCACAGTGTCATCTAATTAGCCCTCAGATCTTAATTTTTTTTGCTCAGATCTTAAAAATTTTTAGGTCACGGGTGAATGGCACGCTCCATACAAAAAGTCACTCAGATAATAAATACATAATTTTAAATCTCGAAAAACGAAATACTCTTGTTACAAAATCTTGAGGCAAAAATATTGATCAACAATCATTTTTGCTACACCATCGATCTCATGATTCAAGCTGCTAGCCTTAATTGACATATCATTATGCAAAACCTATCTAGTCTATAACGAAAGTGAAAGCGCCACATAAGCATGGGAAACTTCGTTCATTAATCTTTTCCATATTCAACGCCAGTGAAGTTCTAAATCCACTCGATGTAACGATGATTGATGTTCACATCGATTTTCCATCTCCTCCCGGGAGTTCTTTCGAATGCTAAACTATTTTCAAGTTTCAGTTTCAATTGAGACCACTTTCGGTCCCCATCGAAAAGCGCAGATCGTGACACTTTTTCCCATTGATTCCGAGCGCCATGTGATTTCGTCATGGGACAGATTTCGCGCCGGCGACACAGATCGTGATCTTGGATTGATATTATGAAACCTGGTACTGGGGGGGAAAACTCGCTGTAATGACCATTGTAGAGCAAGTTGCGAAAACCTGGAGGGTGGTCTCGTGACACATGGCTGGCTACTACACTACTGCTACTACTAACCAGGCGACACATGTTGAGCAGCGCCTGCACACTGCAGTGACGTTTCGGTAACGGAAGTCCTTTGTGTCGCCCAATCCATTGATTTGTCGCAACCGAGAAGGGGGTCGTTTTCCCAATGGTAAAATGTAAATCAGTGCAGATCGTGACGTACCGTTTTTGTTGTTGGAAGACTTTGAAAGGGAAATGGAGCACCTTTTTCTTGTGTTGGACAACGCGTTGCTATTGAATGTTGGAGCAAATTTCGTACAACTTCGACAAACTTCAATGGAGTATTGTTGCGACGCGACGGTCATAGGTTTCGTTAGAAACAAAAACCTAAGCTCGGTGGATTATTCAACGTACCCTCAGCACAAAAAAACCCAATTATCGCTCGAGAAGATCTCTTGCCATTCAAGTCTCTTGTCTTGTCGTCGCGTTGAAGTTTGCACAAAACCTAATCAAAACAATGGGCTTTGCGCGGACATCAGCGCCGACGACCTAGTCAGGTTACAGCCCTCCTCCAAATCACCTCAGCTAGTTAGATCCAAGATGGTACTTAACCTATATTAGCGATGTTCACCGGCTGATGAGCTCGTGTGCCGGCACACACACACACACTCCATTTTACTGGCGCCGGTTCTTGCATAAGGCCGGTCTTTCAAGTGGGGAGGTGAGAAGTTCAAGAAGCGCAGGCTTCATTGTTGCTCAGGTTGTTCAATTCGCTACGCCAAATTAAACTGATCTGGCCGAGAAACGCCCTTAGCTGTGATCGCAGAGGTTTGGTTGGATAGGTCAGTTTCCGCTGTCTCGCAGAAAAAAAGCACGTGGCCCGGTTGAGCTGCTCAAAACCATAAACAAACCCATCGTCAAATTTCGCGGGCGTTGGCAGAGACAAATCGGATTGAGGTCAAGCACACCTGACCGGTTCGGTCTGGCCGGTGTCATCGGAGCCCGCGGTCAGGAACGTGTGGGGTGTTCAACCTTTGGACCGGTGTCAGCGCATTCCTCAAAAATGTTAAGCTGCTTTCGTGCTCGTATTGTGAACTGATTTTGTTCTATACTGGACTTTGGAAGGGCTTCCACGAGCGGCTTCATGCGGTGTCATTGAACGCTTTGTGAGCAAATTATAGAAAGGTGACATGAAATATAACTCATTGACAAAGCGGCTTCTACGTAACAATTATTCAGTGTTTTATTCAACCTGTGAAAATTCTTATGCTCATTGTTAAAAATAAAATAAATCAACTAATTTCGAATTGATTGTTTGCATATGAAGGTATTTTTTTTTGCAGCAATTCCCCACGAAAACAGCATGATTTAAAAAAAAAGTTCTACGATCGGGTTCCTTGGACGAAGTATTTAGACCCGTATTTTTTTTTTGTTTGGTCATTAGGATGACCTACGCCGTGTTAGGGTGGTCCAAAAAATGGCAATTTTCGCCGATTTTAGCAAAAATCACATTTTCAAAAAATCATAACTCTGCAACATTTCAACCGATTTTAGCTTTCTTGGGCGCAAACGAAAGGGTGTTAGATATGCTTTTAAGGAAAAATAGTCAAAAGTTGCAAATGTCTAGCCTAGCATTTGAAAAGGTCAAATGAAAACTTAATATGCTCTTTTGAAGGTCTCGGGACCAAATACCAATGTCTGAAAATATTTAAAAAAGGGTTTTCGACACGCTGCGTGAAAACGGAAAAACGATTTTATTCACAAAAACTGCAATTACCTACTTTAAAATTTAAGCGATGATTAAAAAACTATTTCCCAATATTGATTTATTTTTATTTTCGAGATTTTTCTATATGTTTATATAGGGAAGTATGGCCAAAAAAATTGCCGCCGAGTTAGGCCGTTGCAAATATTGTTCAAAGTTTATGTCGCCTTTCCCTTCAAAATCGGTTCGAAAAATCAGGAGAGCAATTCTCTACCAAAACCGGAAATGGATTTTATTTGTATTTTTTGATTTGGCTCAAACTTTGTGGGGGCCTTCCCTATGACCAAATAAACTATTTTGTGTGATTGGTTCATCCATACAAGTCTCCATACAATTTTGGATGTTGTCCATACAAAAATGGTATGTAAATATTCAAGTAGCTGTAACTTTTGAGTGCTGATCAATTTGGTGTCTTCAGCAAAGTTGTAGGTATTGAGGACTTTTGAGAAAAAAATAGGTACACGGAAAAACAAATTTGCAGATTTTTTAATCAACTTTGTTTTCACTAAAACTCAATTTCCCAAAATATGTATTTTTTTATTTTCGAGATTTTTTGATATGTTTTAGGGGACAAAAATCCGCAAACATGGTCAAAAAATCTGCCGCCGACTTATGCATTTTTGAAAAAAAAAAAAAAAGATTTTTGGAAAAAATCAAAGTTTTATGCAAAAACAAATTTGACGTTATTTTTAATGCAAAATTGAATTTGCAATCGAAAAGTACACAGATTTTTGATTACGTTTTCAAGATATAGCCACCGAAAGTTTGATTTAAGCGAAATATTTGCAGTTTTTAAATTTTAAAAAATAGTGGCCATGAGTGACCATTTCTAAAAATATTTGTTTTGAAATGTTCAGAAAATTTGCCATAAAATTGTCTAAGAGGCATTTAAGATTGGACCTCAGGTTGCTGAGATCCGCTTTAAGAAAAGAAACACAAAATTGATGTTTTCTTAATCTCACCAAAATAACCCACCATTTTCTAATGACCATATCTCAGCATAATGGTCCGATTTTCAATGTTGAAAAATTCGTGAAATTTTCCGATCTTTTCGAAAAAAATATTTTGAAATTTTTTAAATCAAGACTAGAATTTTAAATGGGCGTAATATTCAATGTTTGCCCTTTTAAAGTGTTAGTATTGATTTAAAAGTTTTCAAAATATTTTTTTGAAAAGATCGGAAAATTTCTCGAATATTTCATGTATTAACATTGAAAATCGGACCATTATTTGCTGAGATATGGTCATTAGAAAATGGTGGGTTATTTTGGTGAGATTAAGAAAACTTCAATTTTCGTGTTTCTTTTTCTTAAAGCGGCTCTATCTCAGCAACCCGAAGTCCAATCTTCAATGTCTCTTACACAATTTTATAGCAAATTTTCTGAACTTTAAAAAAAATATTTTTAGAAATGGTCACTTATGGTGACTATTTTTAAAAATTGAAAAACTGCAAATATTTTGCTAAAATCAAACTTTCGGTGGCTATATCTTGAAAACGGAGCCCTTTATCAAAAAATCTGTAAAATACTTTTCGATTGCAAATTCAATTTTGCATTAAAAAATAATGTCAAACTTGTTTTTGCATGAAACTTCGATTTTTTTTTCCAAAAATCACTGTTTTTTTCCAGAATTTATAACTCGGCGGCAGATTTTTGACCATGTTTCTCTATGGCTCAAAAGTTGCGGATTTTTGTCCCCTAAAACATATCAAAAAATCTCAAAAATCAAAAAATCTCGAAAATCAAAAAGTACGTATTTTGGGAAATTGAGTTTTAGTGAAAACAAGTTGATTAAAAAAATCTGCAAATTTTTTTTCCGTGTACCTATTTGTTTCGCAATAGTCCTCAACAATACCTACAACTTTGCCGAAGATACCAAATTGATCAGAAAATTCACTCAAAAGTTACAGCTGTTTGTATATTTACCTACCATTTTTGTATGGACAGCTTTGCCCAAGACACCAATTTGATCAGAAAAATCACTCAAAAGTTACAGCTGTTTGAATATTTACATACCATTTTTGTATGGACAGCAGCCAAAATTGTATGGAGACTTTTTTGGTGAACCAATGACGCAAAATCTTAAGCTTAATTGGTCATAGGGAAGGCCCCCACAAAGTTTAAGTCAAATAAAAAATACAAAAAATAAAAATGGTCGAAATCGGCCGATTTTGTAGAGAGTTGCTCAGGAGGCAAAAAACATGTTTTTCAAAAAACTTTGAAATTTTAATGAAAATAGAAGCCTAATCGACTGAAAACAAATTTAAATGCATTTTCCTGCTTTTAAAATCATATTTAGCATGGCTGGGATCGATCAAAAATATTTTGATTTTTTTTTGTAAAATTCCGTTGTACAGTTAGATATTTTGAAAACTAAGGATAAACAATTGGGCATTAACAACAATTGCAACGGCCTTATATATTTTTGAAAAATTGTGATTTTTGTAAAAGAATTAAATTTTTTGCATACAATTTTTTGACCAATTTTTTAATGTAAATTTTATTTTATTTTATGTGAAATCTTTTCGAAAACAATATTTTTATTTTTTTCAATCGAGATTAACATTTCAAAAGGGCCAATTATTAAGTACTACCCAGAATTTACTAAAATTAATTTCTGAACAGTTGAAAATTTATATTTTAACACCATTTACTTTTTTTTTTGAAAATATTCAATTTAAATTTTAAGTTTCTATTTCAGAAATTGAGTAATTTTCTTTGTACGACTTTAATTCAATGTATTTTTTGATCTGGATGAAACTTTGTCTATTGATTTGTACAAGAAGCCATTATGTACAATTGTTTTTTTTTTTCATGCAAGACTTATTACACATTTTGGGCTGTCCATACAATAGTTCTTTGAACATATTCGTAAATCTGAATCTCGAGAACGAATTTTCATATCGATTCATTGTCTTCGGCAATGTTTCCGTGGTCAGAATGAGCTCAAATTTGTAATTTAGTCCAGTCATGACTCCAGTAGTGATGTAATACATCGTTTGATTGGTAAATCGGCAAGATTGTACTTTCATATGAAATAATAATTCAAATGAAAATTCCTGGAATTTTTGTGTTATCATTTTTTTTTGAAGTTGTGTGGAAGGCACCAATTAAAAAGGTGGAATTAGTATTCGAAAATTGTACACTTTGTTTTTTACTTTGTGATTTCTGGTTTGAACAAAATAATTTTTTTCTGCTTCAGCGTATTCTTCAATTCTTCAAAATTCAACTCACCGCAGGTAGAACCATGCCACCTGAAAGATTAATTATTGCTTGTTCTTCCAAGACAAAGAAATCGCTTCATTTGTCACCCCAACCTTACCCAAAAGTGGCATCAGTGACAGTAATAGTTTGTCTGGTCTGGTCTGCCTCTTCGAAAGAACGTAAAGTTCAACCCCGTCCATTCGCCATCGAATCGCATCCCAAATCGGCAACGTGAAGGCCTTCCCGAACGATAAATCATCCAGATCACTTTATTGTTATCCATCCATCCATCCGTCTCCGGCCTGCGGGGGGAGATTGCATCTTCCAACCTTTGGAGATCGTTCAGCAAAAACGCAGTGTGCATTCTCTCGTCTGCGTCGTTCACAGTTGATCAATCGACGCCAAAATGTGGCACAGTTGGAAAAAAGTTTTTTTCAGTTTTGATCTAAAAAAATAATATTTTTTTCATCAATTTTCAACTGTGCAAGATTGCACAGCTGGATGATGGAGAAAATGCAGCCGCCGCGTGACATGCAAAGTCCGGGCTTGAGTTATTGCGGAACTGCTTGCACTGCTGAGCTATTAAAAGTAAACACATTCCACAACCTGTTGCAACAGAAGGTTTGAGCAGCAGCAAAAAAGACGATGTTTCAAAACAAAAGTGCATTCCTCGCTATCATGCCAGCTTTTGCGTGTTAGATATTAAAAGTACAACTTGACTCATCAATTCACTATTTGCTGTCACAGCGAGTATCGCTAACAGACTCACGTAATTCTACACCGTCGAGGATCAGAATGTCCAATCAACCGCGCGCGTGTTCGCGCCCCGACAGAGGTGACACATGCGATCAATTAGCAAAACTTCAACGTTAGTCATTTTTTTTTTGCTCTCTCTCTGCCCGGAGAAACCGCGACTTGTGTTCATAATTATATGCACAACACCACCCTTCAATCGGGGTGGCATCGATCAAGTTTCACCTTCCAGCAGTGATATCTCGCTCGCGGTTTCCAAAGGTTGAAGTCAAAGTCAAAAGGAACGACGAGTTGTTTGTGCGAAAAATTTCACCTCCACCCAAGGTGACGTGAGGTGAATTTGGAAAATTTGTTCATTGACATTCACGGGATGCACTCGAAAATAACCAAAATGTGGATGGACGCAGCTGCGAGGTCATTGCAACTGTTCAAAATGCATGCGTTGCAGTTGTTCATCGAAATGCTGGTCGCGAAAGCTGTTGGTTCATTGATCAAAGTTTAGTCATTGCTTACGCATTCTAATTTAACTATCACAAATACAAAATTAATTTTGAACCAGACTAAAAAATCTCTTCTAAGATCAGTACCAAAAAGACCTTCCCAGCACTTCCGTGCATTTCTCCCATTTCAAACACAAACCCATCTCCGGCGGTAATAGTTTCCTAAACAAGATTAGCTGACATGTAATCTCCGCCTCACGTCACAACTCCGACTCCAACTAGTCATAATCGTGTTTCCCATTCAACTAGAGCTTTACGTTCAAGCCACCAACCCCCGCTCAAGCCCTGTCGTCACTTGTCGGATGCTAGCATTTTTCAACCTCAAATACATCCGAAAAACAAGTAAAAATTACTTAAGTCAAGTCGAGCTCCAACTCTACGAAGACTCACGACGACGCGATAATTTATCTAATCGTGCAGCATAAACATTTATTACGCCCAGCTCTGAATTACAAATGTGACGACAAGCGCCAAATCATGGACCCCTCGGCGCGGATTTCTCCAGTTTACTGCTTGTTGCCTGTCAATTTGGAACCTGCCTCTCCGCCCGCCAGCCATTACATTGTAGTGCGCAAAATCTTCCAAGGGAGGAGACCGCAACGCGCGGCAAGGCGACGAACCGCACACATTTTGGTGCTGCAACCTTTTTTTTGCGGAACGAGATCACGTACCGAAACAGCTACAGCTACCTGATGCTTCTTGCGGAATCTGAATCCAAAGGGAGGACGGCGACGTGACAAAAATGTGTTCACGGTTCACCGGGAAGAGAGGGTCCGGGTTCGATGGACGCGCGAAAAAGTGTGGCGGCAGAGATGTTGTGGAAAGTCCCGAGCAAAACAAAAAGGATGTTTTAAGCGGCGGTGGCACGTCCGTGCCGTAATCTCCGGCGTTCGTTTGTTGTAAGACGGATGGAGGCTTCAATGAACCGATTTACAGTTGGGTGCAGACGGATGCAAATTGAAACCGGCGGTGGTTGCAAAAGATTAAATTCGTTGAGAAATGTAAATTGCAAAGGTACAGATGAACTAACAATTACTTATTCAAAAATATAGAAAACAGCCTGATTCTAATGAATATCTTCCTCTGCTTTACTTTTTTTTAACTTTTCTATTCACGGTATGGCTAGAGCAAAACGTTATCAGTCAATACCTAATCTGTAGAAGGTGTAGAAAGTTGTGTTTTGCCAGCCTGAATCAGAATCAATATTATTTATAATATTTTATCGTAGGAAATTGTGCTTTTCAAAAATTGAGCTTTTTGATTTATTTTATTTGTTTTTAGACTGACCCAAAAAAAAATCGGAATCAGTTTTTAAATTAGATTTGCAGGAAAAATTTGAATCAATTTTTCATATCCAACAAATAATCCACTTCGAAGATTTTAATTTTTTATGCGAACTTAACCTTAAAATCTTGATACGCTTGGGCCATGTCACTCAAGAATCTGCCTAAATATGGTTGTGTTTAAATTGAAATATCTTTCGACAATCAAAGCGGTTTTACAAACTTTACAAAAAGTTTAATGGCAAGAATATTCTCTGCAAGTCTGCTCTAAAAATAAAAGAATTCAAAAATATTCTGATTCAGCTCGTTAAAACACTTTCTACGTTTATAGCTCCGATGGGTTATTTAAAATAAACATTGAAATTAATATTTGAATATCCTATCAATTTTGCACAAACCTTAAAAAAAAGAAATTCAGAATATATTATTAGTTAATCTGGATACACCCAACCAGGAGTCGAATCATTTTGCTTAGAATCAATCTGTATCTGATTTCGTGGTGGTTTGTGCCTACAAAAAATGCTGGGAGTAGTATTTCTACATATTTTTTTCCAAAACAAAAAAAAAAGCTATGCAAAAAAAAAAAAACGAATGTGTGTTATATTTAATGTTTGGCCCTTTTGAGATGATCGTCTTGATTCCAAAATTTCCAAAATATTTTTTCGAAAAGATCGTAAAATTTCACAAATGTTTCATAGTTCAACACTGACAATTGGACCATTCGTTGCTGAGATATTGGCTTGGCATTAGAAAATGTGGGAATATTTGGATGAGACTCAATAAACTTCAACTTTCTTGTTTCGTTTATTATTCGCTGTGTTTCAGCAATCAGAGGTCCAATATTCATTGTCTCTTAAGCATCTGTATTGAAAATTTTCTGAAATTTTCGAAACTATTTAAAAAATCGAAAACGGGAATTTTTCAGTAGAACTAAACGTTAAGTGGCAATATCTTGAAAACGGTGCACTTTATCAAAAATCTGTTAAGTTCTCTTCGATTGCAAATTTGATTTTATATAAATCTGAAGTCAAACAAAAGTTTGACTAATTGTTTTTTCTTCAATAAAGTTGCGATCTTTGGTCTCCTTAAGCATATAAATAAACTAAAGCTTTAACATAAAATTTTTGGAAAATAGTTTTTTTGTGAAAAAACGTAAAAAATACATAAACAAAATTATAAATAAAATCCAGTTCCGGTTATGTTGGAGAATTGTTCATATGCAAAATAGTCATGACGAATACAAAAAAAAACTTTTCTGAATTCTTATTTTGATTTAACTTTAAAGTACTTCAAAACTCAAAAACCCAACCCTAGACGGGTTCGATCGAATAAAATGCCATTAAACTATTTTTCAAGCCTTGAATCTTTAGAAACCATTGAAAAGGACACCTTTGATTTTTTTTTTGAAAATTTTGGGTTAAGTATTTTACTTATTTCAAGTGATTTTGCCAATGTGTAATACACTTTGGCCGTGTTTTCAGTATCGAAATATATGTAATAAAAATATGCAGTTGTTTTTTATTTTGTCCTAGATAAAGTTTTGACAAACTTTGTTGCGTCTCAAAAGCTAACGGTTTAGGTTCATGTTTTTTTATATTAAAAAAACACTCAAAAATCGATAAAAATACTGAAAAAATATTAAATTTATATCATGCTTATTTCTGTACTATGCTTAATACGTTTTTAACATAATAACTAAAAAAGTGTTTAGAAGATCATTTCATCTACAGTGGAATTAAATATCATTAGAAATAAGTTGATTGCTAACCTTTTACATGTCGTTCAACAGAAGAATAAAAACAGAGAAGAAAGTGTTAAAATACTGAAAAATTACTAAAACCAGAAAATAGGCAAAACGCCCGTGTGGATCAATTGGCCCGCGCACTGAACTCACAATCCAGAGGTCGCCGGTTCGAATCCCGCGGCGGGGGCTCTAAAATTCTTTGTGTAAATATGGGTATTCGGCGCCGTCGCTCCGTGCCATACTTTCATACACTTAGGAGCCCAGGGCGGCGAAGTCCTTGTAGATAAAAGGAAGACACTACTGGTTGGTACTAGCAATGGTGGCCGACAGCTATAAAGTCAACTTCGTTTTTAGAAAATAGGCAAAAAAAAAGAATTTGAGTTTGTAGAATATGCCTAAGACGATCAATGAAAAAGATAAGAAATGTTATTAATAAAGGGAACGTATGTTTTTTGCCCATCGAAAATTTCTTTTAATTTAAGTTAGTTTATTAAACTATACGGTATTTCAGACCATTAAAAACTGCATTTATGGTTTTGTCCCTCGGCCCTGGTTAAAGTTGAGAGAGAAGTACAAAAAAAAATATATTAAAATTTGAATCTGGATTTCAAAATTAAAAATTAAAACCTTACAAATTTAAGGCATGCAGTTATGCTGCTGCTTGAATTTCGAAAAAAATCTAACAATTCAAATCAAGCACTGCAATGTAAATGGGACAATTACGAAGTGTAATCAAATAGCGAAGTCTAAGCAAACCCTCTGCCGTCAAAGTCAATGAGAAAATGACCTATGAGAAATCAGATGAGCTTCATGGTAAAAATATTTTGAAATTGAAAGCCATGAACCACAAAAAATGGACATAACTTCACTTTTCAACTTTCTTATGTTTAAACCGTTGTTGTATCTTCAATTCGAAAGGATAGGACGATCCTGCATTTTCTATGAGACTTTTTTAAACATCATTCCAGGAAAAAAAGATTCCATCTCCTTTAAATTTAACTTTTAAATTTTACTTTAAAGAAAACGCATAGAAAAAGTGTGTATTTTTATTGCAGTGTTTTTTTCCGAAAAAATCTTGAAATTGCTTACAATATTGTCTTTGGCCACTTTTTTGCGACGGCTGCGAAATACAGCAATATTTAATTTAAAGAAATACAATTTATATACCTAACGCCTTTTGATTTGATCTGAGCCTAGGATAACATGTCTACATTGTTTCATTGAATTCGGAGAGGGTCGAAAAAAAGTTTCAGAAAAAAATCCTGTTTTGGTCTGATATTGCTCGACAGTGTTCTGTTGTGGACAATGCGCAGGTTTTTTTTTCTTTTGGATCTGTTGTACTTAAAAGTGGGTTTCCAAGGTAAAAAACAATGTTTTTTTTTGTTGCAAGTTTGTCTCCTTTTCTCAGTGTAAACTCCTTTAAAATTCATATATTTTAATTGTTTTTTTTTGCATTGACATAATTTTATAATTTGCATAATCAAGTTAGTTAATTAATACAATAACTAAGCATGAAACAACCTAAACACTAATGAATCCGATGTACCTTCAACTGTCATATAAGGGAAAAGCGGATACGGAAATCACGTCGTCTCCTCAAAATATCATAATTTCTTAAAATTCATTACACCACACGAGGCCATAAACCAACCGTTCATGCCATGAGCGCCGTACGCATCCGTCCAAAAACCTGACGACGACGTCGACCTTCACGCACAAATGCAACCAAGCAGCGTAACGTAGACAGTTGTATCGAGTTTCAGCCCTCAACAAGCATTTCACCTGCCATCCGTCATGAACGAAACCAAAAAACACAGAAATGAAGGAAAACAACCAAAACTTGAAGTACGCGAGCGCGCCCGCCCCAAAAACTGCTCAAGTAATATGACACGGCACAAATCCGTCCAATTTCCAATTGTGGGGCTGTGTTTACATTTGTAAGGTGCACCAACAAAAATGACCAAAACGGAAATGCAAACCACTGCTGTACGACGGGGCTGTCATGTCCTGTCCACGACGGTTGTCTTCACTTCTTTTACGGGGCGTCGTCGCTGGTTTTAAAAAGTTGTCCAACAAGCACGTGAGAAGTGGCTTTCTTCTGGACAGAAAAAAAAAACGAAGTTAACAGCAAAATTGTCGAAAATTTATGGCACTTGATTTGCAATCAAAAATGACGACAAAATTGGGCTTCCTTGGCGCGATTTCTTAATTTTTTGTGCTTTTCTGAGGAGTTCTCTTCCAAATCGATAATATATTGTTTAAATTTTGAAAAATAAAAATAACTTTTTCTACCCTGCTGTTCAAAATAATTTTTTGATTCCAAACTTTTTTTTTAAAGCAAGAAATAGTATTTCTAAAGTTTTTACTTCTTCAAATTGAGCATTTGGTATGTCCACGAATCCTTCCTCCCTCGTTGATTCTGTTAAGTGTGGTCCATTCACATAATCTGTCTCGCAAACAAAAAAACGCAGTAGGCTTGGCCGCTTCAATTTTTGCTGTACATTTTCGGGGTTACTCGGATGCAATGACAAGAAAGGTTGTTTTCGATTAAATTAGATTAGATTAGAAAAAAAAATCAACCAAAATTGAATATTCGAAGTTTCTTTTTTTGGCAATTATTCTACGAATGTTATTAAAATTTGTAGAGGGATATTGTATAATTTACTAAAGATTTGTACTGTTTGTAATTTGGCTTAAAATTAAGGCTTCCAAGCACGTCGTCGTCGGAGAGATTCGCTGAACTCTCGTCAGTTCCGCCTCTGTCTGAGGTGGTGGCGCCAGTTGTGGGTGCACACTGCACTGCATCCCGGCGCGCGTTGAGCCGATCTGGTCTGGAAATCGAAAGTGTGACTGCAAGAAAGTTGAGTGTCATATGCGCGTCAGATAATCCGTTATTTCTTTTTCTTACTCTCCCTTCTTAAGTATAAGTAATGGTCTGCGAAAAATGTATCGTTTGCCCAGAGAAGTAGTAAGCTAATGGTGATATTATTTTTTCTTTCTTTCTTTCCAGGTGAGTACCTTGAGACTCTGAGGGGGGGTCTTATGGTCACGGATCGGATCAACTGCGTCACGCGGTAGTATTGCCTTTACGAAAGTGCAACATTACGGCAAGTTTAGTTTATCGCGAAAACGTTTCGACACTAAAAAGTAACTGAGCTTCTGGAGATTAAACAATAGCGATTTGTTGTGAGCAGCGCTACCAGTCTGCTTTAACGATTCACGGTTGGTACAAGTACCTGGTAGTACACACGGCTGGTAATCAACATCAAGATAACCGGGCTAACCGAAAACAATAAAACCATTACAAACTATCTACCAAGACGACCACATCGCGCAACTGATGTTAACACGCTGGTGGTTCAGATTAAGTACTGTTAAGGGTTCACGACGTGCTGATTTTATGTTGTTTTTAGTTCATTGTTGGATTTACAAGCATGGGGCAGATCAATCTTGCGAAAGGGTTTTGCGAACAAATCATTCGTTGGGAGATAACACTTCGCTAATATCTATTGGGGAAGTGAACTGCTGTAGAGCAGACGAAAAGCGAAATGGGAAGCAACTATTCAAACGATAATCTACGCCGGAACGTTCCGGAATGAGCGAGAGTGAACGCGTGACAAAAATAAACGGAATATTTCCTGACGCCTCGTCTAGGTGCTTGTACTTAGTACCCGACTAGGTAGAAATATAAATTATAAATTGAACAATATCTGTTTTACCTTATAAAAAAATATTTCATTGTTAACATCTTAAACAGCTTTCGAAACCCGTCACCCTTGGTCAAGGAACTTACATGCTAAATCGAATCACACTGATTTTGATGGTTTGACGTGGAATCTCTGCATATCTTCAAATTTACTCTAAAAATTTTCTATTGGAATTGAAATAATTTTGGAATTTTTAAATCTTATTAGTTGGGGTTTTAGAATAGTTTTGCTGGATGAATTTCTGTAAGAATGAATATGTTTCAAATATCGCTAAAACAATAAGACTATTTTTTTTGATTAAAAATTTGGTTCGGTATGTCCACGCATCCTTCCGCCCCTGTAAATTCTGTGAAACGTGATCCTTTATTAGAATCCTCTCTGTGCTGAAAATAACGCAGTAGGGCTGGCCGCCTCAATTTTAGTAATACCTTTTTTAAGTTTCAGTTTTGCACCGCATATAGGGGATGCATAATCGGGGCGTGCTTAAGTCTTATGAGCAATTCTCTAAAAATCGGCACATTTGTCCATTCTAGAAAATATGACAGCCACATTTTATTTTCTAATGTTGGTGCTACTGCGCGATTTTGACATTTGGGACGTTCACCATTCGAACGCCATCTTCGCTTAAAAACTTGGATACAACTTTTTGAAAATACTCGAAATTATCATAGAACTACGTATTTTTTTAAAATGTACAAAAAATAGTTTTCTACAATTTTTATGCAATGTTTTTAATTTTTTGATGCATTTCGTAAGTAATAATATTTTTTTTCAAGATAATCAATATTTTTATCAAACTAGGTATTTTCGAAAATACTCAAAATTATAGTTATTGCGATATGACAACAACATTTCTAAGATATTTGGCCATATGTGTTTCGGCCATTTCAATTCTTCGGCCAATTGAAACCAGGCAAGTTATGTGGCCATTTGATGTTCAGCTTTATAATGGTTTTCCCATGGAAAATATTAAATTAAACAAAAAAAAAACAGTGTTTTTGAATCGGGAAGATGTCAGATATCCATTTTTCAAATCACATGGAAAAAATGAATTTTGAAACTGCAAAGTTTCTCGAAAAAATACTCAAAATTCACAATGTCGGACACTTTTCATGCATTTCGACTTTTTTTTTGAAAATATTCATAATTTTCACAAAACTACGTATTTTTGAAAAAGTCCCGTGGCGCGGTGGTTAGCGGCTTCAGCTGCCGATCCCTAAGTTGCTATGGGGAGCGGGTTCGATTCCCGCCTTCTCCTCCTGGCCTTCTATCGGATGGGGAAATAAAACGTCGGTCCATTTGCGTAAAAGAGGTTTTGTGTGACTCACCACACATAACCTTCGGACGCCTAGAAATGAGTAGAAACTTGCAACAGAGCCCACAAAAGACCCGGGGTTCGTTAAAGTGGATTGCTTTGCTTTTACGAATTTTTGAAAAAAAAAAAAAAACACTCCAAATTTTAGTTATTCACAATATGGGTGCAGCATGATCACAATCTTCGCAAATGTCATACTTTTCAAAAGTAACAAGTAACTACCTTTTTTCGTAAAATTGTTCAAGGTTTATTTATACGGGTTATTTTTTTCGAAAATTCCTGCAATTTTCAAAACTACGTATTTTTGAAAAAAAAAATGTATTTTTTAAAATAATTTTTGGTTTTTAAAATGTAGGTATCAAATGATCGGAAATTTTTCATACATTTCAAAAAAAAATTATAACATTTTGAAAATACTTGAAAATATCACAAAACTACGTGTTTCCGAAAATGTACAGAAAATAGTTTTCTACAATGTGGTCATCAAAAGATTGATTTTTTTCTTGTGTTCCGAATGTAATAATACTTTTGTTCATATTTTTACCAAACTAGGTATTTTTGAAAATATTTAAAAATTAGTCATTGCAATATGAGTAACAAATGATCGGAAGTTTTTCACACATTTCAAAAGTAATAACAACGATTTTCGTTTTTTTTATTTTCACAAAACAACGTGTTTCAGTTACAAAACTTTTTTTTAGAAAATACCTTTTAAAATTTCATATTATTGCTTTCGAAATCAATGAAAAAATCCCATATTTCAAAAACTAAAGTTTTAAGTTTTTTTTTTTTGTAAAAATGTTGAGTATTTTAAAAAATTGTATTGTATCTTTCGAAATGTTTGAATCTTTCTAATTCATGAAATATTCATACAGCAATAATGAAATGTATTAAGTCATTTAATTTTTAAAATACAGGTAACAATACGTATTTTTATTATTTTTTATTATTGCAATGGATATCATCCAGATTTCAAAATACGAAAGTTAAGTTAATTTTGAGTGATTATTTATGGAGTTATTGGTCATTTATCTCATATGCTTATCATTAGCGAGGCTGTGAAATACCGAGGCGTGCAAAACCAGGGCATGACTGTAAATCACAAAACATTGAAATGTTAGCTGGTTTAGCGAAAAACTAACAGATCCAGTTCAGAATTTGGTTGAATTTGCAAAATAATATCCTGAATTGGCAGAAAATCACCAGTTTTATTGTGGGTCAAATAAAGCTTAGGTAAAATATTTTTCAAATTTAAAATTTTAAAATTCATTTTTAATTTTTGAAAATGCTTTTTTTTATTTTTTTCGTTTCTAAACATTTTAACTGTATTTTGTTTTAATTCAGAAAATCTCATTTTTTTAAATATAGTTTTTATTTTGTTTCCAACAAACAACAGATTGAGTTCAATTTGCGATGCATTTTCGTCGGGTTGCAACATTTTTCGCGTGTTTTTCGTTTTTTTTTTCGCGTGCGTGTGTGTGTGTGTGTGAAGGTGCGGCTGGCTGTCCCGATGACAGTCAGTTCGATTTGCGATGCTTTTTCGTCGGGTCGAAAAAAATCGCGTCCGTCGCAGTGTTTTTCGTTTTTTCTTTCGCGTGCGTGTGAAGATGCGGCTAGCTTTGGCTGTCCCGATGACAGTTAGCCAGTTCGATTTGCGATGCATTTTTGTCGGGTCGCAAAATTTTTCGCGTCCGTCGTCGGTGTGCAACAATAACAAAACCCTATCATACCATTTCAGCTCGATAAACATTGTAACTCGTCGTTCGCAACGTTAATCAGTACATTACTAAACATCAATCATTTAAAACTAGTACAATCATCTCAAGTTAAAAATTGCATTGTTCAATCCTTCATTCATTAATTTGAAATGATTTTAGTTCTATCTTTCCACAGCCGGCTGTCTAAGACTAAACCATTTCACAACAGATAAACGGGAAATGTCTCATCCGCAGCATCCGATTGCTTGCCTTGAGAATAATACATAATACCTTTCAACAAACATTTTGATTTTGGGTCGCATCATCATCTTCTGTGGTGAATCCTGACCAAATACCCTACCCTACTAACAAATTTTCAGGTTCCTGGCGCTTGTGGGGTGTAAGCACAGAGTAAATCAGCTGCCCTAGTAGCAACCTGCGCTAACTAACATTCCCGTCCCTTAAAATCGAGATCTACAAACTGACATGGCGGGCGCCGTTGGTGGCCAATGACTGTTACCTATTCGCAACTGATCTAGCTTTAGCAATCATGGTGTTTTATCTTTTCAGCGCATTCATACATGCTGTTGATAAGGGAAACACCACTAGATCGTCGAAGCCTATAATCAGTAGTGCTGAAAGGATATTACGGTTCTGTTCAGCAACGGAGGGGCAACCATGGGTGATCTCTCATGCTCATGCTCATGCTCATGTTTCCAACAAACAACAGATTGTACTTGATTAAACATAAAATAAACATTTGAAATAAATCAATATTCATCCTAATTTCGATACCCACTCGGGTCGTCATGTCCGTCACTGATTTATCATGTCATACAGGAAAATGGAAATTTCAATAAATTTCTCCCAGCGCAGTGTCGTGCGCAAGCAAAGTTGTAATTTCCCTTTTCATATACGCTGCGATACTGCGACATCCCCCCTAATTAAATTTATTCCAAAGTGACACGCGGTGGTTGGTGGCGGTGGCGCCCAGTCGTTCAGGCCACGCACTTATCACCATCTGGTGTGCGGATTTGCGTCAACTTGTGGTGGCGCAAATCTTGCCAACTCTCTCGGTAGCTGGCAGCCGATGTCAGCTCGTATTATGGTTGATCTCGGTAGACGCTTTATTCGAAAAAAAAATGTTAGAAGGGGGGAATTAATGGCAATTAAAGTGTCTCTATTAATCACTCCAAAAAGTGTGTTCCCGGGACAGGTTCTGAGGCGTAAAACACGCTGATTTCACCTAGATATAAGTGCAAAACAAACGGTTGTATCTATTTGTTTTTACTTTTTACACTCCATTCAGAGATTGAGACGACGACCGGCAGTAACAACCAACATCAAGTTTTATTTATTTTTCGTAATTATAGATCTTCGGTGCAGAAGTTTAGCTTTTTTTGTAACGGTCGGACGCACTTGCCGGATGCGCGTCAAGACCCCAACCGACCAACCCGTGTGTTGACCAGAGTTGCCGCGATGGTGCGTTTCGCGTGAGTGAACGGGCGTGCGCGTAAAATGAAGAAAAATAAAAATAACATTGCGCGGAAATTGTGTCTTAAAACGTGTCTCTCTTTCTCTGCTTTGCATTATAACCTCCGCAGATTGACAATCGGACAGGCTCGCGGTGGGATTGAAATTGTGGCTTCAAAAAAGGGAGACATTTTGCGCGCCGTTTCGGTTGGTGCAGTGAGTCTTCTCGAGCGATGCCTACTTGGGGGTACCGTGGAGATTTTCTCCTATCCCCTTCCCGTTTTCCAAATCTCTTTGCTTGGCCTGGTGCGGCTGGCTGTCATGGTGATCAGAATCTGTTTCAGATTGAATTGGTTCTATTTCCAACTTCTTAGGCAACCATCATCAAACTACATGACGAAATCAAGTCTACAATCCGTTAAAATCACTTCTCTAAGTGAAGCAAAAACATCCAAGCTATGTTCCAGCAAACACCTCCACGTTTGCCCGTCAATACCGTCTCGTCCAAGTGAGAGTGGCGGCTAGTGCGTCACCCTGGTTTAGCGGATGAAAGACGGCCATCGTGGATGCCCAGTGTTGTCCGCGCCAAGCCAGCATAACTGACTGGACTGGGTCGCGAGCATAAAACGCCGGTTCAAATGTGGGTCAAAGAAATTGAAACAAGCTCGCAAAAGGGTCCCCCTCTCTCCGACGACGCGTTGCTGCCGGTAAGCCATTACCTCGGCCACCAATTGACGACGACGACGTCCAAGCCAATCTTCACTTTCTTTCTGGAATGACTCAATAGCGGGAGTGCTGCTGCTTTGTCGTCGATTTTCCGCAGCCGCGGGTACAACCTAGCAATTGGGAAAAACGCTAATCGCGCGCGACCCAGTGTCCCCCCGAAGGGAAATTGGATTTTAGAAAGAGACTTTTGAAAGGCTCGTTTTCCTTCAATTTTCTTCGCCTGATTGGTACTTTCACTAATTATTTTTTGGAAGGAATGTTGCACAGTCAATTTTCACTGATGATAAGTTCTTGCACAAATTGCCACCTTAATTTCACCACCTTGCTAATGTCTACCATCCTGATTGTATTTTTTTTTATATTTTATTTTTAAAATCAAGTTGGAAAACCAGTTGGCAATTAGCGTGTACTGCCACCGTACCGCTGCATAATGCAATTATTGTAATTACATATATGTTAATCCACTATCACTTTCTGCCGCCGCTGTCGTACGACTGCCTGGTCGACTGCTATCCATTTTCATATGTCAATTGACGCTTATTGAATTTAAGCGTCGTTTTTGCGGTGGTGGAAGAAAAAAGAGTCACACCACTTGTGCTCTTGTTTCATTTGAACACTTTCTTGGGTGACGACATCGCCATTGCACCGCGAGGTTTCATGGCTCGGTGCAAACATTGTATACACTGCTGGTGATGAGCACTAATAGTACGTATTAGTGCGCTAGTTTGTAACTAAAGAAGCTGAAAAAAAGCAGCGTGTGTCGTGTATTTGCTGCTGGTCATTAGAGAGGGGGGTCGGGGCTACGGCTAATGCCGCCAGGAGAAGACACTAATTAGCGTAATGAGAGCGTGGCGTGGTCTTGACACAAGGGGTTTGTCTTGCAAATGTTTATAAATCACGTTGGAGATGTCCTTGGATAATACCATATACAACACTTATAATGATTATAATAAAAAATAAATTTTACTGTCCTACATTTATTGAAAATCAAGTTTGTGTCCAATGATACTAAATGTCACCAGAAAAAATAGCTTCTTAATATTTTTCAACTTTTATTTTTTATGCATGTTTCTACTGCGAAATTGAATCAAGGACACGAATTTGATGAAATTATCATCAGACAATGGGATCGAAAGGTTCCCCGAGCAAAAATTTACAACCAATAAAAGGTCAAAGTGTCTATTGCATGTGTTAAACTGCCTTACCTCAGTTTAAAAGGTAGTCCCAGATGTCCCCTGCAAGCTCCAGGTCGAATCGATTTGATATCTGAATGGAACACTTTTTTATTTGGGTTTGAAAATTGTGCTATTTTTTCCACTAAAATGCAAATAACTCCCAATTCGAGTTCTTCCCGCATTTTGTTGCATTTTTCAAGACTTTTCAGATGCTTTCTGAATTTTGGAATTTAATAGAATTTTGCTTAAGCTACACCATTTTGAAGATTTTTTGACGTTTTTGAACAATAAAACTTTGTGTCCCGAACTGTCCCACTTCCCGTATGCCCTGTTCGTGGACTCGCTCTAAACCCAATTCTAATAACGTTGTATCACGTTTTGGAGGGAAACATCTGAATATCATAACTTAAACACCGTGAACATTTTTTTTGCATCATTTTTCAAAATTCGCCTGAAATTAGCTTTGAAGCTAATTTTAAATCTTAATATAGCATTGGGAAGGAAAACTCTGATTTTTTCTCATTTTTTTTTGTCAAAATAAGTGCCATTTACTTGTGTTATATTCTAAACTTTGTTTTAACGCAGTAGGATGTAAATTGATAGCTGAACTTCAGGCTGGCCACTCGAGTCGGGAAATCGGAAAAGTGAGCATGAGCATGAGATGGTTGAATGCCAATGAGCTGCTACTCCGTTATTGACAGATCAGCTGAAGTTAAACAATGAATCAAAAATGATCAGTGGGAGCCAACCATCCGTTCACTGTTTAACCCCTGAAGACCCCGACTTTATTAGTCAATACCGGCGCCCTCCCAAGAAGCCTGCAGTTCAACGAAAGGGAGGAATGTTAGTCCGATAGTTGAAGTTGCAGACTCATCAAGCACATAGTTTTTCGCTATATACTTGTTGATACCGCTTGAGACCGTTGAATCCATAGCATCTCCTTCAAGCATCACGTGATTAATTTTTTTTGGGTTAGTAGGATAAGGTATTGGCTTTTCGATGCCTCCCGAGCTACGACGCTATGGGCAGGACTTTCATAACAGACCCGTCGGCGAGCCTTCCGAGCAACGATGCTATGGGAAGGTCTTTCTGGTTAACACACAAAATCACACAGTTATTTTGCTCCACTATTAACTCGACGATCCAAATTGTCAGTGCGTCTTTCAATCATTATATAGAAATAGCTTTTTCACCGCAAAAAAATAAAACCTTATTCGAAAAATTTGAACACAGTCCACCCGACGCCGTGCCTTCCGATCAACGATGATATAGGAAGGGCTTTGAAAATCACAAAACATCACTTTTCACTCTGAATATTTTTTACGACCACGTGCTTCCTTTGCCAATTATGCACTGATGACGCTGCATTTTCAGAGGGTAATATTCTCCTCGCAGCACACAATTCACGACAAAAATGCGAAACAAAAGGCACACACAAAAAAAATCACTTTTCACTCCGAATTTTTTTACGACCAGCCATTTGCCAATTATGCACTCACCCGAACAGCGACACAAAAGAGACGGAAAATAACACGAAAAAACAGGACTGCGCGTCCACACAGGCACCGCACTACTGAGCATTGGGAAGGAAAACTCAGAATTTTTACATTTTTTTTGTCAAAATAAGTGCCAGTTACTTGTGTTATATTCTAAACTATGTTTTAACGCAGTAGGATGCAAATTGATCCTGGTTGGCCACTCGAGTCGGGAAATCGGGAAAGTCGGGATAAAGTCTGGAATTTGTCGAAAAATCCGCAAAAAACGGGAAAAAGTAAGAAATTTGTGATTTTTGTCAAAAAGTCCGAAAAACGGGATTTTCATGCATAGCAGAATATTTCAAAGCTCTTGAATAATTCTGTAATATCTTTTAAAAATAATCAAAACAATTGCCATAAATTCATTTTGAGTACTTAACTGAATATATAAAGGTTCTTTGCACTTTTTAAATCTATTTGAAAATGAAAGGACTTTGTAAAATATTAAAAAAATCCTGATTGTCCTTGGGAATCCTGTAAACTCTTATATAAAATTGGTTCAAAAACGTTAATTTATTTTTATTGATCGGAAAAACTTAATAATAGAATAAAACCCAAAAATTTTCGTTTTCAATAAAAAAAGAAAAACATGATTTGTTTACTAACTTTTTGGATATATGAAAAAAAAAACAATGTTTAGATTTACATTTTGTTTAGGCTGTTATAAAAATGTTTTAAGAATACATATGTCCTTAATTTTTTTGCCGTAAAATGATAGGAAAATTGATATTGAACTGGATTTTTCATTGAATTGAAATCCAATATTGGACTACTGACAGATGGATTAATCAACGGACGGAATCGACGTAACACCTTATAATGTGGCCCTCTTAAACCTTGCGGTTTCGTCAACGGATCCACAGGCGTGTATCGTTCTTTTTGCGACAAGACTCCGCCTCCCGGGTCTCCTAAGTGTGAAGGTATGGGCACGGGGAGAGGGCACCGAATACCTATATTTACACTTAGAATTTTTTGCGTCCGCCCCGGGATTTGAACCGGCGACCTCTGGATTGTGAGTCCAGTGCGCGGTCCGATTGATCCACACAGGCAGACACAGGATTAATCAACACTGATTTCTAAAATAATTATCAAAATCCAGAAATTCTTATGAAAAACAAAAATAAAATATATTATTGATTTATTTTAAATTGGATGCACTCTTTTTTGATTTTCCGGCATTACATTTTTTATATTACAATGTAATACACAATTTATTGTAGGCTGATTGTTAATGTTTTTTTTTATATGAAACATTTTTGAAGTACAGTCCAGACACGATTATGTGAAGCCTCGATTATTTGAAGTTTCGGTTATCTGTATGGCACTTTGGGTTATCGAATTATGAACAAAAAAGAATATTTTTCTTGTATTTGTTTTATTTTCTTACTTTTAACATCAAATTCGAGTTCTGCGACCCCATTTGAGTCAAATTTGAATAGTTGATTGACTTTTAAATTACTCAGTATTTCATAACCGCCACTTTGGATTTTAAAATGCTATATCACTTTAGCGTAATTTGGGGGTCTTATTTATCGTTCACAAACAAAAATTGGCCAACGTTTTTTGTTACTGGATTATCAGAAGATTAGATCGTCAGAAGTAAAATTTCTCCAAGGCCTTCGAATGGTTGAGTCTGGACTGTATTTTTTTGTCACAAATTTGCTCTTAAATTATCAATAGCTTAATTTGTTTGAAATGTATTTAGAAATTATGTTCGTCAGTTGATCTGGCAATCAAGTCAAAAATGCAATAAAAAACATTGTTCGAAGTCCTTTGTTCAGCCGCAAAAAAAGAATCAAAACTGTATAGTCGGTAAAACTTTGCATTTTTCGGAGATTCGTTGATCCGGAATTTCCCCCAAGAGGGTCTTTCATTGCCTTGTTTTCGCGGCAATTCGTAAAAAAACTCGGACATTCACGCGCCAATTATCCGAAAATTGTGGGGTACAAAAAGAGATAAATCACACCGTATCGATGTTCACCTATTTTTTTTTAATAATTCATAAATGGATAAATGATCAGGTGCAAGCAGCGAAAAGAAGAAGATCGGAATCGATTTGAAGATAAGAAACCATGCTGAAACGGTACAATTCACCACTAATCGATTGGATAATTCGCCCGCCTCACATTTATTGAGGCTTGCAATTGTCGGCGAGCTTTGAGAGATAATTTGTGAATTTTTGTACAGTTTTTTTTTTTAAATAATCATAAATTCACGATCGATTTCATAACATTTCTAAAACGTACGAAGATTTCCTCGCTAAAACAAAAATGACGTCAAAGGTCCCACACCTTATTTAATTAAGTCTTCAGCATAACCGGCAATGTGGAGCAGCTGCGCGCAGTGCCACGTAAAACTCTCGCTTTCAAGGCAACAATGAACACATAAATTTCCCGAGACTTTCCGCCTGGCCGAGGGAGCAAGAGGAGGAGTCTAGTCACCAGCATCTTAAAAGATGTGTGTGTCTTTCTGTTTTTGAAAAAGGTTCCAACGTTGGATTGTGTAATATTTGCGCGTGCGATTGTTGTTATAATGCAAAACTTATGCTGCACACATAATTGCGCTCGAATGAGATAGATTGAGGCGCTTCGTTGAAGGTGCGAATGAGATGTGGCAGATTAAAACGCAAACCAGAAAAATGAAGAAGATCAGCTCGAGTGGAAACCGGCTCGAAAACCCACAAACAAGTGCGCGCGAATTCTAAGATTTGCGATTTAGATGAACGCTTCTTTGCATGTGATTACGAGCTTTATGCCAGCTTCCTGTGGTGTGTGATCCGGAGCTTAGACTTGAAGAGCCGATGTTTGTTGTTTTTTGTGTGTTAAGGTGACGATGCTCACTACGCTTAATGGAGTGCTGGCATTTGCACCATCGGGAGCCCCATTAAAGTGTCATCATCATTCACCGAACGAACGGTTCTTGGACATGAAGAGTGTTTCTACACTTCCAGGTTCATGGGAGTTTGCCTCCGGGGTGAGCACTTGGGATTGGCTGCTGTGAGAACCACTTCCTTGAAGGCACAGAGTCCCTGAGAAACGGTTTTATGAGGTCGACCTATTTAACAGTGATACGTTTTTGCTCAAATGTTTAACTAAAGCTACAGAAATAAAGTAACTTTTGTGCACTTATGTGGTTGGTGACTAAAATGAATAAAAAAATGAAAAAAAAAACGTGTAAAATGGACAAAATGAATAAAATGAAAAAAAAAATGAAAAAAAAAAAATTAAAAAAATGAATAAAATTTGCTTGCTTTGAGAATAATACATAATCTTTCAATAAACACTTTGATTTTGGGTCGCATCATCATCTTCTAAGATGAATCCTGACCATACTCCCTATCCTACTAACAAATTTTGAGGTTCCTGGCGCTTGTGGGGTGTAAGCACAGAGTAAATCAGCTGCCCTAGTAGCAACCTGCGCTAACTAACATTCCCGTCCCTTAAAATCGAGATCTACAAACTGACATGGCGGGCGCCGTTGGTGGCCAATGACTGTTACCTATTCGCAATTGATCTAGTTTTAGCAATCATGGTGTTTTATCTTTTCAGCGCATTCATACATGCTGTTGATAAATAAAAAACACCACTAGATCGTTGAAGCCTATGATCAGTTGAGCTGAAAGGATATTACGGTTCTGTTCAGCAACGGAGGGGCAACAATGGGTGGTCTCTTATGCTCATGCTCATACTCAAAGTGAATAAAATGAATAAAATGAATAAAATGAATAAAATGAATAAAATGAATAAAATGAATAAAATGAATAAAATGAATAAAATGAATAAAATGAATAAAATGAATAAAATGAATAAAATGAATAAAATGAATAAAATGAATAAAATGAATAAAATGAATAAAATGAATAAAATGAATAAAATGAATAAAATGAATAAAATGAATAAAATGAATAAAATGAATAAAATGAATAAAATGAATAAAATGAATAAAATGAATAAAATGAATAAAATGAATAAAATGAATAAAATGAATAAAATGAATAAAATGAATAAAATGAATAAAATGAATAAAATGAATAAAATGAATAAAATGAATAAAATGAATAAAATGAATAAAATGAATAAAATGAATAAAATGAATAAAATGAATAAAATGAATAAAATGAATAAAATGAATAAAATGAATAAAATGAATAAAATGAATAAAATGAATAAAATGAATAAAATGAATAAAATGAATAAAATGAATAAAATGAATAAAATGAATAAAATGAATAAAATGAATAAAATGAATAAAATGAATAAAATGAATAAAATGAATAAAATGAATAAAATGAATAAAATGAATAAAATGAATAAAATGAATAAAATGAATAAAATGAATAAAATGAATAAAATGAATAAAATGAATAAAATGAATAAAATGAATAAAATGAATAAAATGAATAAAATGAATAAAATGAATAAAATGAATAAAATGAATAAAATGAATAAAATGAATAAAATGAATAAAATGAATAAAATGAATAAAATGAATAAAATGAATAAAATGAATAAAATGAATAAAATGAATAAAATGAATAAAATGAATAAAATGAATAAAATGAATAAAATGAATAAAATGAATAAAATGAATAAAATGAATAAAATGAATAAAATGAATAAAATGAATAAAATGAATAAAATGAATAAAATGAATAAAATGAATAAAATGAATAAAATGAATAAAATGAATAAAATGAATAAAATGAATAAAATGAATAAAATGAATAAAATGAATAAAATGAATAAAATGAATACAATGAATAAAATGAATAAAATGAATAAAATGAATAAAATGAATAAAATGAATAAAATGAATAAAATGAATAAAATGAATAAAATGAATAAAATGAATAAAATGAATAAAATGAATAAAATGAATAAAATGAATAAAATGAATAAAATGAATAAAATGAATAAAATGAATAAAATGAATAAAATGAATAAAATGAATAAAATGAATAAAATGAATAAAATGAATAAAATGAATAAAATGAATAAAATGAATAAAATGAATAAAATGAATAAAATGAATAAAATGAATAAAATGAATAAAATGAATAAAATGAATAAAATGAATAAAATGAATAAAATGAATAAAATGAATAAAATGAATAAAATGAATAAAATGAATAAAATGAATAAAATGAATAAAATGAATAAAATGAATAAAATGAATAAAATGAATAAAATGAATAAAATGAATAAAATGAATAAAATGAATAAAATGAATAAAATGAATAAAATGAATAAAATGAATAAAATGAATAAAATGAATAAAATGAATAAAATGAATAAAATGAATAAAATGAATAAAATGAATAAAATGAATAAAATGAATAAAATGAATAAAATGAATAAGATGAATAAGATGAATAAAATGAATAAAATGAATAAAATGAATAAAATGAATAAAATGAATAAAATGAATAAGATGAATAAAATGAATAAAATGAATAAAATGAATAAAATGAATAAAATGAATAAAATGAATAATAAAATGACGAAAATGACGAAAATGACGAAAATGACGAAAATGACGAAAATGACGAAAATGACGAAAATGACGAAAATGACGAAAATGACGAAAAAGGCGAAAAAGGCGAAAAAGGCGAAAATGACGAAAATGACGAAAATGACGAAAATGACGAAAATGACGAAAATGACGAAAATGATGAAAATGACGAAAATGACGAAAATGACGAAAATGACGAAAATGACGGAAACGACGAAAATGACGAAAATGACGAAAATGACGAAAATGACGAAAATGACGAAGGTGACGAAAATGACGAAAATGACGAAAATGATGAAAATGACGAAAATGACGAAAATGATGAAAATGATGAAAATGACGAAAATGACGAGAATGAAGGAAATAAAGGAAATTACGAAAATTAAGAGAATGACGAAAATTACAAAAATGACGAAAATGATGAAAATGACGAAAATGACGAAAATGACGAAAATGACGAAAATGATGAAAATGATGAAAATGACGAAAATGACGAAAATGATTAAAATGACGAAGATGACGAAAATGACGAAAATGACGAAAATGACGAGAATGAAGGAAATGACGAAAATTACAAAAATGGCGAAAATAATGAAAATGATTTAAATCAATACAATTAATGCAATAATGGAATGAATAAAATTAATGAAAGGAAATAAAATATTGAAATTTAAAGGCTAAATAAACCTAAAACATTTTTTAATGGTTATTTTGCGGCAATGTGAATTTCCTTATGTAGCTCAAAATAAATTTGGTCAGATTCTGCTCCTTCAACTATGATCTTTTGCACAAATCGATTCTGTTTCAAAATACTAAACTTGCGCAAATCGAAAGTCAACTCCACAAACCCACAAGGCTGCCCACACTCGAAAAAAAGCCCAAACAAATGTGTGCTGATATTTGCCAGAGAAAAAAAAAAACTTTATGATCGATCTAGACCGCCCAAAGTGCACAAAAATGGAGTCATTAAAAGTGCTCGCTTCGTTTAACCCCACAGCTCAGTCAAACAGTCCTATCAATGTGCGTTGGTGGTCATTTTTTTGCGCTACTGCTACTTTGAACTAATCAGGTCACACAACCTTGCGCGGTTCGGACCAAATTGACCAATTTTGTGACATTTGCTTGAGCAAATCCCTTGGCGATCGCCGCGACGATTTGCCGCTATTTGTTCAGGCTAATTGCGTCGAAAAAAAGGCAATTTTGGTTCCACATTTAGCAGCTCATCCATCATCCATGGGAATTTTCGGCGTAATTATTCGCTAGACGAAAAAGCTCATTAATCGTACTGACCATCTTGAGTTTTGGAAGTGTGGACGCTTGTTTGCCTAGGTCAACGATTAAATGAAACAGAGAAAAACCGTTTTTGGGCGATCGTCGAAACCAAAAGGAATAATAGCACTTATTAGCATTGCTCGCGAGCTGAACTGATCATTTGCGTTCAACTCGGAGCTTAGCAATTACGGGTTTCTACATTTAGCCGAAATGCTGGCATGTTCTCCGGACTAAGCCGCGTAGTCGGAGGTCAGTGAGCCCTTTAATTTTGAAGCGACCGCGGTAAACTGTTTGGGAAGTTGGTGTCCTTGAAGCTACCGGATTGTGTAAACTGCTGCGCGCGACCTTCAGGAATTTGAAACCTAACCCACTTCTCCGGCAGCAATAACAGTTATCTGGCGGACTTTACGATTGAATTGCAGTACTGTTCCACGGGTTGGACCACTCTACCTTCCCTCAGACGGACGGTTACGCGCTAATAAAATTACACATCCGAATGCTAATAGCTGCTCGTTAGCATACATGCTACAGCAACGCGTTGGATGTTGATGTTCTGCTGCTGCGTTTCTGTATCACGGGGTAGTGGCGTTGCAGAACATTAACCTTGGCTTGGACTCGGATCTCGGACATGACAGTCAAAGTCCCGTTGCAATTGGCCCTGATGAGTAATGCTGGCTGGCTTGGCAGGCTGGTGTTTACTTTCCCAAAGCTCTGGTTTAGTTGTTGGTTGGCCATAGAGGGGGGCATTACGAGCACGATATCATAAACATTATCACGCAAATGAGCGTTAGCACGTTGCACTCGGATGCTGCTACCGGATTGGATGGGGGACTTAGGGTGACCAGCGTGAAAAAGCAGAAAGATGATATTTCTATAATTTAATTATTTTGATTTTTTAGAATGAGTTTATTTTAAAATAGTTTTTGTTCAATTATTACGTTCGCCAACCAAAAAAGTTCTCATGCGCGTCGTCACTGTTCGCCCGTTGAAGTCACCAGCATATGTGACGAACAAAAAAAGAGCAGAGACTTTCCATGTTGCAACCTGCTGCGCTGCCATTGTAGGTTCCAAAGGTGAAAAAGTTAGTTACCGTGAAAAGCCACCACTTCGAAGCCGCGAAATTCATGAAGTGTGAACCTCTGGCAGGGCACTAATCATCCACCGACAGCCGCCAGTCACGAAGTGGTGTGTTGGCCCACGCGCGGGTTTGACTTCTTTTTTTTGGGGGACGGGGTGATTCTGAGGTAACTCCATATGTCACACGACCGCACAGTATTCTTCGGTTCGTTGAGCTTTGGATAACTTGTTTTGGAGTGTCTGGGGGGGCGTGTGCACTTTGGTTTGATGAACTCGTTTGTGGGAGTTGAGGCGGGGAAAAAAAGTGCTGAAAATTGACGACTTTTGACAAGTGGTCAGATTAATCGCAATAATTGGCGATAGTCACAAAGTGTTGGCGCATTTGCGAACAAAATGGGAACGATTTGCCCAATGGGGGTTATGCAACTTCAGTGTGTTGCGTTTTTTTCCGTTCGTGATTCGCCCTAGTTCAAGTGCACTAAATTTATGATATGCGAAATTTGAGGAAGCGAAGCCAACATTATTTCGCAATTAGTCTCAGTTACGCCCCTAAATCGGAAGCTCGCATGACTTGAAGCAATCTCTGAAGAGATTTCCCCCGTCGATTTTCATGCGAGGAAAATTTTCTCCCATCACATTCTAATGCCGAACATGTTTGATGAACGCTCGATGAATATTCATCGGAACATAGAAGGAACTACACGCTTATTAGATACATTACAATGTTGTGCACATGAAAAAGGTTCTACACAGCATAACTTTAGCATAACTCGTTTCCGAGCAGATCAAAATCGCACACATGATACAGAGACTCCAGGTGGTGAGCTTTGATAATACCAGTATTTCAGGCCGGCGGATGAATGTCCGTCATTTCTTCCGTAATGGGCCATTAAAAATTCTGAACAGTGTGATTAACTATGTGCGATCAGCATAATTTATGGGCAGGGCCAGAGCGCGTCAGCTGGTAGCTGGACAATTCCGGGGGGCTTGATTTATAGATTTTGCATATGAATAAGAATTTCATGCACAGAAAAAAATCAATTCCCGTAATCGTGAATTAAGTTCACGAATGTGAGATCCACGAAGGAATTTATTCATGAGTATGGTGCATTTGCACCATAAACGTGAATATATTCCTTCGTGGTTCTCATAATCGTGAACTGACTTCACGGTTTCGAGAATTGATTTTTTTCTGTGTGTGCCGAAGGGGAGCGATAGAGAGAAAGGGAAGGCTACCCACTATCGGCCATGAAGATCTGGGCGGGGTCGGTACCCCTTCATGGAGGAGATGTACCAATCATGTGTTGAAGTACTTATTTAGAAATTAAATTGCGAGTTTAAGATTGAAATTGCTTTCAAATTCAGTCATATCTGAACATTCTGAACAATTTGAGAAATAAAAGAAGTAAAGAATTTCAGTTGATTTTGGAAACAAATACTGAAAATATATTTAAGCAGAAAAAAATACCATTGTGCTTTCGCATATTCTGACCAGCATTGAAGCATTGAAATTGAAAAAATCTGGAAAAAACGCCAAAAAACATCCTGTAGGTATGACCTGCAATTATATGAACATAATAAGGCGGTTGAAAATATTTTTAAAACTTTATGTCCTTCGGGTCCAACCAAAGTCGAAAGGTGGCAAAAAAAAAAAAAATAAATAAAAGTAAAAGCCACAGTTTTAACATTTGCATGAAAAAAATATATTAAAATGCATAAGACACCTGTCCACTTGTTTTGCAATCATAAGTTTCCAAAATGTGTTAATACACACAAAAAAATTGCGGGAAATAGAAGTTTTTGCGATGAAAACATTTTTAAACGAGCCCAAGCATGCTAAATATGTATATGGGTACACTTTTGGACACGACCTTCACCGATTTGGACCAAACTTGGAGGGAACGTTCATCTATCGATAGTTAATAGAAATCATATGTTTGGTCCTGATTGGACCATACCTCTATTTTTTGCACCGCCCCCTTTTTTGACGATTTTCTGAAAAACTTTTTTCTTATAATCATAACTTTGCAATTATTTGAGCAAAAGCCTTGCATTTGCATTTTATAAAATTGTCCAAGGAATTCGATAAAAATAAAATTTTAACCCTTAAATGCCCTCTTACATTATATTTTTTATGTTTTAAGTATTAAAATTCAGTTTTAAGCAATTCCTTATATATATATATATATTTTTATCACCATCGTGTTCCACCGACAATTTTAAACAAAAATCAATGTAAACCTCAAATTAAAATGAACTTTTGGCGAGATACAGCGATTTTACTGTAAAAAGTTTGATTGAATCAGGGATTAGACTTCTATTTCCATTGATTTTTTGTTTTTTTGTTGTAAAACTTTTTTGCCCCCTGATTTTTCGGACCAACTTTGAGCGGTTTTTTTAATTTTGAAATTCTGGAATTTTGGAATTTCAAACTCAATTTTTTTTTTTGCTGTAACGATATGAACTTTTATAATGAGACAGATTTTTGCAAATGTTTTTATTTATGTAGAGATTTTGATTTTTTTTTACAGAGGTTATTAAAATAAATAAAAAGGAAGAGTAAACTTTAAAAAAAGCTTTTAAAGAATTCTCGCTCACTTTACCAAAAGGTTCTTTGTACATAGGAAACCCATGGCGCATTGGTGGTTTTGAAAAAGTAATCTAGAATTATTCGGAAAACAAAGCTGGATTTAGATAACGACCTGCTTAAAGTTTTTGTTCTGTTTCAGAATGTCACATTGCTCCAATTTGAGTTTTGAACTTTATAGTTTATTTTTATAGCAAACATTTTATAATGTAAATTCTTTTAGTAATTTTAAACCTTTATGCCAAATCCTTTCAGGGAAAATATTGGCCGTAGTATAAGTAGTTAATAAATATTTATGTTTAATTAAAAACTAAACTATCCATTTAAAATGACATCCAAAAGTTGTAATTTAAAAAGAACAAAATGAAAAGGTTTTTTTTTGTTGAATTTCCGCATTGAAAAAAACTGAAAGCAATGAAATAGTCGCAACTAAACTTAATAACATAAAGTTGATTTTCAAATTCAATATTAAATTTGTTACCTTTTTTCAGCGAATTCAATTATTTTAAATATCAGCTTTAAGGGTTTTCAAATTACAAATTAATAATTTTAACATTACAAATAGGGTTTTACAAATTTCATAAATTTCATAAATCGAAATTGACAACGTCTAACATTTTACTTCTATGTAATGTTTAATAACGCAAGTTGTTTAAAGGAAGATGCAAAAATATGTGTTGAAAATTCATAAAATTAAAGAAGAAAAACAATTAGGTTCCATTAAACTACGTCGACAGAAAATTGTAGATTTTGCAGAACAAGGGTTTTTGGCCCAAGAAATTCGTATGAAATTTTCTTAAACTTTCCCGAAGAAAATATTTAGCTTTCTTGCTCTTGACAAAGTTTTCTTGTGAAAATTAAAAATAAATTATCTTTATATTAACGCTATTCAGATGGTTCGAAATTTACGTTCAAATAAAAAATCAAAAAATCAAATACGAAAAAAAATGTTTTTTCCATAAAATTTTCTATGAAAAAATCGAAAGAAACGCGTGAGTAGTCATCAAAGGGTAAAATTTCTCTAAAAAATGTGGTGTGCTTTATTTTTCGATTCCTTTAAAAACCGATTAAAACTCTAATGGCAATCCATTTGTTTGCCGGCTTGCTTCACAAAGCTTTACTTAATTCCATAATTTACCGCACGGCTACCTTTTTCCGAACCAGCCAGCCAGCAGCGGTGGCCATTTCTAATTCAGCACCATTTCTCATCCATACCGGTGTACGGGCGATCACATTAGAAAGAGACACAAAACAAGGAAAGCTCACTCGTCGTCGTCGCCGCCACAAATATCATTCTACGCTGGAAATTGACACAGAAATTATGCATTTATGATAAATACTCTTCAACTACACCGTTTTCGTGCACGGCGGCCTTTTGTTTTGCTTCTACGCCGCGAACAACTCGTCGATTTTATTTATTAACCGACTCACGGACTGACCAACTCATTTCTTCTGCTTCTCCCGCTCCTATGAATATGCCATAGGCCTAATTGGTATTCATAAAGATACGGCCAATTAATAGCGCGCGCAGCTCAGACTTTGGAGAAATTCCGGTTTTACCCCCTTCGGTGGTGGTGTGTCTATTGTGGCACTTTTTTTTGCGGTCCTCCAGCATTCGATTCAAAGCAAATGTCAACGAAATTTCACAAACAATTAACCCTCACAGTCGCTGGTGCTCATTTTGGCCGCGCAATTGAATTACTGATTGGCAGATATATGGCTCGATTTGCGCGAGGTTACGAATGGTCAGTCATTTATCAGGCCAGGTTTCGGACTGTGCTGACAGATTGGAACCGGATTCATTCCGCGAACCTGCAGAAGAAGCTGCTACAATGTTGCATGCAAAACCAGTCGCCTGGCGAAGAAATGTTCGGTTCTGTTAAGCCATCTGTCTTTCTTCGGACGAGACATTTGCACAAGTTGGACTTTAATGGGAAAATGGGGGAACCAGCTTTTTACTTCAGGTAGCTCGGACTGGAAGATTTATGATTCGACTGGATTGATCCAAGGTTTCCACGTTTGCTTCTGCGAAAATGTCTGTTTACATGAATGCCGACTTAAGCTGCCTTCTAATCCGGAATTAATTTCGCTATAATTTATCGTAACTCGGTAGTACTGAAGCAACTACCGAGTTACGGAAAATTATTTCGCGAGTTTCTTCAACCAGTCTAATTTTAGCACACCCACCTAGAAGTAAGTAAGTGAAAATGCAAATTCCGTCCCGGTTCGTTCCCACGGTGCCAAATTCCGGCTTGACGGAACACACTCACGCAGCGAGGGTGACATTTTCCTGGTTTGTGAACGCGGTGCAAATAGATTTGCTATTTACAGGCGGTCGGTGGTGGCATTTGTTCTACATACGCGGTTGGGATTGTCTTTTTGCTGTACTCTCAATGATGTGATTTAATGGCACCTAGGGGAAATTCTCGTATGTTTGGCAGGTTAAGCACTCGCTCCTAACTCCATCCAATTTGCTGATTTTCACTATTTAAACAACTAATTTTGCAAAACTATTGATAGAAACTTGCTTGCTCACTTCTTATTGAGCTATTTATCACTCGATTTCAGATGAAAAGCAGCATTAATTGAATGTCAAAGTTCTGACCTGCCAACATTAGAGGCACGCTGGAATTAGATGCTGTTCCCCTAGTGTCATGTGTAACTGGCGTTTTATATCGGATCAGATTATTTAATTAGAATATTTTATTGCAATGATCCTGATTTTATATTTGGGGCATGCATTCAAACTTGTATTAAATAGAATTGAAAATATTTGTGATTAAACCATCTAGAAATAATCAAAAATACATACTGTTCATATCTTTAACAGTAAGAAGCCTTATTTAAAATTATTTATCGCAAAATTTTACGAAACTTTTAATTTCGACAGTGAAAATCGTATTGGATCGATGTCCGAGACTTCGTTACTTTAGAAATGGTGACTGATTTGAGGAGTTTTTTTATTTTTCCAAAAAATTCCAATGGACCACTGTTCCAATATTTTAAACTGGTTTTAAAACCTAAATCCCCAGCAATTTTCTGAGATTTAGGTCACTCGATTTTTTTTGATTTTTTAATCCGCCTGAAACTTTTCAAGTGCCTTCGGTATGCCCAAAGAAGCCATTTGGCATAATTAGTTAGTCCATATAATTTTACAAATTTGGCAGCTGTCCATACAAAAATGGAATATGAAAATTAAAAAAAAATGAGGAATTTTTTTATCGATTTGGTGTCTTCGGCAAAGTTGTAGGTAAGGATAAGGACTACACTGAAAAAATTGTACGCGGTAGATTTTTTTGTGATGTTTTATTGCACTTTTTTGTCACTAAAACTTGATTTGCAAAAAAACACTATTTTTTGTATTTTCTGATTCGAATCATCAAATGTCAAAATTTTAGAAATTTACAAAATATGCAAAAATCTTTGACCGAGTTATGAATTTTTGAATCAATACTGATTGAAAAAAAAACCGAAATACTGGTCGCAATGATTTTTCAACTTCATTTAGAATGTAAAATCGAATTTGCAATAAAAAGTACAATAGTGAAAATTTGATAAAATGCACCGGTTTTAAGTTAAAGCCAGTTTTTGATCACTTTTTTGAAAATAGTCGCAGTTATTATTTTTTTAAATAAGTGCCCACTTTTGAAGCCGAAAAATGTCTCTATATTTTGCTTTTAAAAACTTTGTTGATACGACCCTTAGTTGCTAAGACATTGCCATGCAAAGATTTGAAAACAGGATAATTGATGTTCTTTGAGTCTCATTCAATGTTAAAACATGAAACATTCGTAAAATTTCCAGATCTTTTCGAAAACAATATTTATTTATTTTTTGAATCAATCCTGACATTTCTAATGAGCGTAATATTTCATATTTGGCACTTTTGAATTGTTAGTCTTGATTTAAAATAAAATAACATATTGTTTCCGAAAAGATTGGAAAATTTCAGGATTGTTCCATATGTTAACCCTTTTGGAAATACATTATTTTACATAGAAATGATTTTTTCAAAATAATTTCCGATTTCAATCGAAAGGTAAAAGTTGAGATAAATTTAATTTTTATTGTTTTCCAATTAGCTTCAATTTTTGAACTCACGAAACTTCGCTATTGGTCAGATTTTCAATGTTAAAAACGAAATCTTTGTAAAACTGTCCAATTTTCAACATGCAAAAATGTTTTCAGAATGTTACAAAATATTTTTATAACATTACAAAATATTGTCATAATTTTATTAAATATTTTTATCATTTTGCAAAATATTTAAATACATTTTTTTTGAAATAATAATAATTCTACAAAATATTTTCATAATTTTACAAAATATTTTCATAATTTTACAAAATATTTACTAAATTTTACAAAATATCTTCAAAAAAATTTGAGATCGGATCATGATTAAAAAAAAGATTTTTTTGAAAGCATACAAACCTTACTTTTCATAATATTACAACACATTTTCATAATTTTACAAAATATTTTAATTATTTGAAAAAATACTCACAATTCTACAAAATAATTTAAAATTTTTTATTTTTTTTTAAATAAATTTTAAAATATTTTCCAAAAATGTTGAATATTTAAAAAAAAAAAAAATAATCATGATTCTACAAAATATTTTCGTAATTTTTCAAAATATTTTCATATTTTTACAAATTATCTTCAAAAAATGTTGAGACCGTCATGATAAAAGAAAGGTTTTGGAATGCATAGAAACTAGAGGGTGACGATTCTCGAGATTTTCAATTTCCCGGGAATCGAGAGTTGAGTTTTGCCATTTCCCGGGAATTCCCGGGACCCGGGAATTTTTTTTAACTAGCTAATAGTGTTCCCTCAATCTACGAATACAAAATCGTTTCTCGAGCCTTTTTGGGACTCGAATTGCAGTTTAAAATGTTTACGAACCTTCATTCGCACTGATTGATTTTTCCAAAGTTGCACAAACTTTTTGTTAAACTTGTTATTAGATTTTTGAAAGTAAAAATAACTAATATATAATTATCCATTTATGCAATATGACATTCTGCAATATGATAAATAACGACTCAAAACAAAAACTTTAAATTGTTTTTTTTCCTTCTTAAGGTCAACTGTAAATGTTCACAATTCGCGGATTTAGTGTCCGCTTAAAAAAAATGCCTGATTTTTATTCTATAAATATAATTTAATATGCAAAACACAAAATGACTCGATAAAGCTTACTGACTTACTTAGAATTAAAAAAAATAGACTATGAGTTATGCAATGCTCGAGAGGGAATATGGAAATTAAACTTATCTTGAAAAGGCTTTTCCCTCTTAGAAATAAAAAATATTTCATTTATGGTGTGTAACTGCTAATTATGCTTCAATGTTAATTATGGGTTCCACATTTTTTGGTTACATTCAATTAAATTTATTGGAATTTTTGAAAAGTTAATATTCACACTTTTAGAATAAGAAGATTAGAGAAGCATTGATCAATTTAATCTTGGAAATCGAACATTGAACATCTAATGTTCTAAATAATTTCGAATTTTTCAAATGTTTTTCTGATTAGTTTATTAATTTTGGTCCGATGTTTATAAGTATAAAATTTCCCGGGAGTCTCGACCAAATTTCCCGGGAATCGAGAGGTCAAAAAATTGCCGATTTCCCGGGAATTCCCGCTCGTCATCCTCTTATAGAAACCTTATCTAAACAAACAACACTTCTGTTTTTAAATCGAATTTGCTTTAATATTTTTATAAGATGATAAGGTGTTTATGTTATATCCATTTTAAGCCCAATTTATTGATAAAATAAACAGGAACTTTTTTAATTTTTCATAATAAGGTCCATTTTTGTTTCTTTATTTTGTAAGCCTTGTCAAGAACAAAAATTTAATACATGAGGTTTTTCTAAATGTCAGCCAATTAGAGCTTATTTTCCAAAATACAATATTCGCGAGCATTTTTTTTGCGAAAAAAAATCCTCGAAACTTGAATATTTTTTAAAATTTATTTTCATTCATGTGGTAACACTATAGCTTGCAATTTCAAGTTTTATATTTTCCTAAGTAATATTTGTATTGTCACCATAATTTAAAAAAAATCGTGGTTCAGCGGCATCACTTTTTTCCGTACTTCTCTATGGCTTGTAAGTTGCGGGGTTTTGTCCCTTAAAACATAACAAAAATAAAAAAAAATAAGAAATTAAAATACGGATTTTACCAGTTCTGTATGGGTTGCTGCCAAAATTGTATGAAGTCTTGTATGGGTGAACCAATGGCACAAAATGCCCTCTTTGGTCATAGGGAAGCCCTTTATGAAGCTTCAGCCAAATTGGTCGATTTTAGAGAGAATTGCTCTTTTACAATTTGTGCTGTGGCGATATCAATGAAAATTTAATTATAACCTTCAAGATTTGAGATAAAATCAAGAATTGACAAATCATTTATTTTTGTTTTAACTATGTTATATTTTTTTGCGTTTCATTCACATAATCTATTAATATTTTTTGTTATCAATTTCAAAACTTGAAAGAAATCAAAACATTGTATGCAATGTCAAAATCAGAAAACTGTTGAAAATCATCACAAAATTAGAAAAAAAAACTTGTCAAACAAAGTCTGTACAGCTAAAAACTATACAGTATTGCATTTTTTTTTTCTCCTGCACTGCAACAGCACGTACCTCTCATTGACGAAATCGATACCCCTGGGAGATGTGGACACCCACCGTTCACCAAACTCACCCATCTTCCATACACCACGTGTGTGGCCTACATCAATTGTCTGCAACAGTGTGCTGCGCACAATGGGCTTTAGTCCGAAAAACCTGCCGGGTGGTTCGAAGAACAATCCAACATTTTAAAATGCCCATAAAAAGTGGTGAGCACTTGCGCGCGCATCCGACGACGTGGGGAATTTCGTGGGGTTTCAATTACCAACATCTCCCATCAACTATGCTCGTACTAGGTGGTGGACCCCCTCAGGGGAGAAAAAAAAATGTTCAAAACATGCGATTTTTTTGCTCGCGCGCTCGCTCGCAATGTTCGACAGACCTGAGATACATTGCATTGAACGCCGTTGATGAGATAATTGCGGTATAATGGTTTAATAATCGCACACATTCGCTGAATGCACCTTGAAGAACATGTACGGCCGTAGAAAGGAGAGGTCGTGTCTTCGCTAGTGAACCGCGGCCGCGAAAGAGTTTAGCTTCTTGAGTTCTATGGGAGATTCTCCCAGCTGATGAGCTGGCGATGAACTTGTTTTGCGGGTTTTGTTGTCTAACCGACATTTCTCAACCTGGTGCGGGCATGAGAATACCCTACTAAAGAATTCCGTTATTTCGGGGCTTAGTCATTCAGAAGTCGTCCCGCGCCAAGGTCTGATTTAAATTTCAAATATACCTACTAGCGCGGACCCATAACAATAAAACTACCGAATGCGCTCAGAGTTGATGAGCATCATCAGTCTCAGTCCGGGTTCTTCGACGACGACGCACGAGAAGGAATGAATAACTGATTGAGTGGCGCGCGGTTAGTTGAGTTGGTAGATATGCTTAACAGGATCAATTTGTAAAACCGTCGCATCACTTGCCACATCATCACATTAGCATAACTAAGGTGCATATCATTTGACTGATTTGTTTAATTTTCCATGGTTGAGATGAGCGAGCTGGAAGCGATATGATGATGAAGTGATAGCTAAGAATAGACTTTGTCATGCTCTGGGAGTGTCGGAAATCAATAAGTTGATCAGGACAGCTCAGTTGGTAAAGCGTTCTGTCCAAAGCAGTAGCCCAAGAATGCAGTTATCCTTCCCAGCGGCCAAATCACGACTTCCATGTTTGCTTTACCGCAGAACAAGTGCTGAATTAATTCCGCTAATCACGATCACCTGAGAAGGGCTCAAACCAAGAACGCCATAGCGCCCTTACATCACCAATCGATTGGCGCGGACCGTAGTCGCGTTCCGAACCGGTTAACGGACAACCTGCTGCTGCGCTACCAAACCCTTTACTCTGTACAAGGCGCACACTACATCCATTAATTGCGCCAGGTGGGTGTGCGTTACTTGCTGCAATGTAATTTCACCCGGCAAGCGGCCACATTCCAGTAAACATTGCCTCTCTCTCCCCTCTTGCTGGCTGGCAGCACTGCCCCTCGATCCGAAGATCAGGAAGTTGGCTATAATTCACGCGTGTAGGGTAGGGGGTTTCTTCTAAAGTTCTCACAAGTTTAAGTTCGAAAGGTCAAACTTCAATTCAGTTACCCTATTCCGCCATAAGAAATAGGCCGTTTGCTTTCAAAGTTGTGTGTTTCAGCGCCCACTCAACGGCAGCAGCAGCTCAACACTTTGTTTAACAACGAACCAGTACAGGAGTATTCCAAAAATGTCTGCTTCATTTGCCCAGTACATCGTCCACCGTTAATCAGCCGCGGTTGAAGGAAAAACAAAACCTCAACAAAGCTGGAAGATGCACTCGGCGAAGATTCGCGGTAGACCGCGTGAGTTCTTTGAGCAGCAGTGTAAAACGTGAAAATTCGCGCGCCAATTATTCGGCAATTGTTGGTGTCCGAAAAGGAAAATAATTATACCGTATCGCTGTGCGCGGTAATTCTTCAATAATTCATTTTGGATAAATGGTCAGGTGTAGTGGAGCAGGGAGAAAAATGAAATTGATTCGCGATAAGGAGCTATACCGAATCGGTTTGATTCAAAATTAATCGATTGGATGATATGATCGCCTCACATTTAAAGAGGATTAAACTTGACAACTTAAAGGTCCGAATCTCTAGTTTACAGTCTTTCCAGATTATTGGAAAATTCGGGTCTCGTCCGTTTGTTTCACTGGTATTTAGAAACTTTTTTTAACAAAATTGCAGCGTTTAATATTTTAGGTTTTTAAAGTGTTTTAAAAATAACATAAACTTTTGTCGTACTCTACACTTTATGACAGCTTGCTATTTTTTTTAATTTGTGTAAGTGTTTTGTAAGGAAAATTTTGGACTAAATTTTTGGATCATTTCAAATCAAAATCTTTCAAGTCCATCCATAATGATTTGTAAAGAACTCTAATTTTTTTTGGAAAATTTCAAGGTTGGAAGTTTGACTTCGCCAATGTTTTAAAAATGTAATTTTTTAGGGGTCAGCTTTGGCGCTACTTTTTTGACTGACATTTTCTATATTTAAAATAAAAAGAAGGAAACAATAAAAAAATAAGCAGTAGAGGGTTATAACGTTGTTTTCTTTCATTTTTTTAGATTTTTCTTTATTTTTTTACCTTTGGAGAAAACGTAAGAGTTTTTTGATTTTTTTTTCTAATTCAAGAGATTTTTAAGTCTAAAAATGACTGAACATTAGTTTTATCTTGAATTTCGCAAATTTTTACGATCCGAACTGTTCTGCTGTATGAACATTCATGCTCAAACTCAATCCAATTCAACGAATATTCTTTGCGGTTAACTTTACGCAATCGGCCTGGCCCATTAGAATTTCGCAAAAATTTTCCTTATTTTTTTTAAATTTAGATGAAACTTTATCCATGTTATCCATATCCCTTGGTGAAAAAGGCCATTTCGTATTTATGTTTCGTGAGAAAGAGTTTTCTGATCGATTTGGTGTCCTCGGCAAAGTTGTAGGTTATGACTATTTTTTATTTGACTTTATATCATTAAGATTGAATTCCTAAACAACGTTTTTCTTAATAGTTGTTTATGCAACAAGTTGCAAAAAGAAGATTTTTTTCAGCACGTGTCGTACATTTATCCAACGAGGTTCACCGAGTTGGATAAATACGACGAGTGCTGAAAAAATCAAGTTTTGCAAAGAGTTCCATACAACTTTTTGGCCATTTAAAAAAACACCCTTTGAGTGAAATTATAAGTCAAATATTCATGTATTTTTGTCAATAAATCGTTCAAATAAAAAAATGTGGAAAAGTATTGCTTTTCAAAACAAGTGCTGAAAAGTTCAACTTTTCAGTATCCATTTCTTTTTTTGAAAGGTCTTATAAACCAAATTTTTATTTTTGCTTTTGGGTGTTTTTGAATACCCCTGACTCAAGGCGGTTCTAAAAACACCCAAAAAGCAAAAATTGAAAATTTGGTTTATAGGACCTTTTCAAAAAAAAACTCCAGATTTGAAAAGTGTTGCTATTCGATTCTGTTATTTTTGGTACAGAAAAGTAGGCTTTTTCGTCGTTCAAGAATGACAAGAATGAGTAGTTTCACGACGGAATTGCAAAAATATATTTTATAAGGCTTAAACATGGTTTTTCGAAATCGAAATTACTGTCAAACAAAATAAAAAATAAAGTACGTGCAAAATTAAATTTGCAATCAAAAATCACTGTACACATTTTTTGATACATTGCAATGGTTTTCAAGTTAAAGGCATAAGAAACAAATAATTATTAGGTAACATTTTTTTCAACGAAATCGATCAGAAAACTCTTTCCAAGATACCCGAAACGACGGGAATAATATATCAATAACAATATGCATGATTTTTATTGATATGGTCTAATTAATTGTTAAAATAGCAAAGGTAAAAAAAAAATAGATGTGAATAATTTATACTATTGATTTGTTATTGGAATATTTAAGTTGTTATTCTGAAAACCTTTTTCTGTCACTATCCTTTGTTATTTGTACAAGGGGGTTGTGGAATTCGAATATCATGTTAAAAGTAAGAAAACAAATAAAACTCTTAAACATTTTTTTAAATAATTCGATTATCCTAAGTCCCATACAAACTTTCGGATAATCAGAATTTTGAATAAACTTACTGAAAAATTTTATGGGTACTAAAATGTTCATAATTGAAAGACACAACTTTTGGTACCCAAAAAAGCTTAGGTCATCGCTAAAATGTTGAAGTAATATCGTTTTCGTCATTTTTCCGTTTACGCGCGCGGTTCGTCGAAAAATCCAGTTTTAATTTTCAAAAGAATGTATGTCGGAATTCTGATTATTATTACTTCACTATTTTTTGATATCTTATGTTAAATTGTTTGAGGAACCCCATCAAAATATTTCCAGACTTTCAAAATAGCATTTAAGTTTTCATACGAACTTTTCAAATGTAAGGCTTAATTTTTTTAATTTTATACTTGTTTTTTAAAGTTAATCTTATATCCTTTCGTTTGTGTCTATTTTTTGCGTTATGTAATAAAAGAACGCTCGCATTATCTTGTTATAAGAAAAAAAAAAAATACAAATATTTTTTTCAAATACATTTGTGGGCAACACCCGGAAAAAAAATTTGACCTTCCCTTACGGTTTGACCCTCTAATTGGACAAACAAGTCAGCTCAACTCCGCCTAGTGGCACATCTCTGGTACTCTGATGTACCAAGGTCAATGTCAAAAACGCTAAAAAAAGCACTATCCAGCGGTGACCACCAATTGACCACTGGTCGACCAGTGGGTAGGGTGGTCCCATTTATTTTTATCATTCTTTGTACCTAATCTTGAACGAACTGTTGATATCTTTCAAAGTTTCCCGCCTTCAGACTGGTTAAGACTGGTTATAACCACCCTAGTGGCTAGCTGGCTGGATGCTGCGGAACAGATTCGCGCCACTCTATGCTGCCTCTCCCCCTGATCGAGCATCCACCAGACTAGGGGTAATGGCGATAATGCGGTAATGGTTCATTATTTTCATTTCTTTTATAATTGTTGTTTTTGGCCGGCTGGCCGAGTCCGTCAAAATCCGTCCATCTCCGCTCTGGTTGTTTATTATTTTTTTTTGTTTTTCGCCGGTCAGTTGGCCAGTTGGCGGCCTTGAATTGCGCCGGAATCAAGAGCAGCAGCAGTAGCAGACCATTCAGAGGGGGTGCCATATGGCCTCGGCCGCTAGAGTGTGATGTAATTTTAATTGGTACCTCCGATGGAAGTGAGTTCAAGAGCAGCAGCACAAAATCCGCGAACGTGATGACAGCGACTGTGCGGTGAGATGTGTGTAATTTAGATGGGTTTATAATAACCGCCTTTTTATTGTACTTTGAGAGTACCTTCGGCATGGTTTCATGGTTATGCAAATTTGTTTGGAAATAAAAAAGGTTGTGAAACTAGCCGTTATTATCGGATCATAGCCATTCAATCACGTGATTTTCCAAACGAGTTTTCCTCAGTGGGAAGGTTTGCTCTGCTTTCGAGCGTAATCGGGCAGCCGCGGTCGTAGTTTTCCGGGGCTCCGATTACACAGTTTAGCAGAAAAAATAAGAATTCAACAGTCACCATGCGCCTCCACCATTTTCATGTTGAAGTTTTAACCAATTTCGACTAACTTCAATTTAATGTATGATTGCAACAGAAGAAGATTTTTTTTGTCGACCTCTGTAACCAAGACCCAGAAGCCAGACCTCGATATCGGTTCGGGAGGGGAAAACTTATCTGCGCTCGCGCATGACAATCTCGCAGGGGGCGGGCAATGGCGGGCGTTTTGAATTGATCCGTTCATTGAGCTCGGCGCGACTTCAACTCTCGCCGACGACGACAACGCCGTCTCATTACCAATTTCCTCAATAAAACCACTTGAAGTGTGACATTTTAGTACGCGCCCGCTCGCAATCGCCTTTGAATGGGATTAAACACTTTGTTTACTTTTTTCACTCTACCATTGCCTGCAACTCCTGGAGAAAACGCGCCATGTTCCACGCGACTTGGTCCGGTTGACGGGGCGCAAAGAAAGTCATTAAATCACTCCAACGTTCAGGCTTTTTTTTGCTATTCCTTAAAACTTATTGTTGAACCATTTTGTGTGTGTGACTTAACCGAGACTTTGATTAAGATCCCCCTCGTAGGAGCGCGCGCGTGTCACACCGGAGAGTTATTAGCGACAACAATCGCGCTCTGCTGTCGGGGCCAAGGAACTAATTGAAAGTGGTGTTGTGGCGACCTGATGGCGTCGGCGGTGGCGGCGATACGGATCGTATCCTGCCTCTGCCGGTAAAGCAGCCCCACGCAGAGTTAAATGGAAATGTGGCTCGATTGAAATCGCGTTCGACTATGGGCTAGCAACAATTCAAGTTACTTTGCATGGCTGTGTAAAGTCTCTAATTGGCAACGGAGATTTGCAACAGTTGGGGTCGCCGATTCATGCAATTGTGTGCAGTCGGAGGTGGTTGATGGGAGGATAAAACGATTGTGTAAACGTTAACATGACAGGTTATAGCGGTTCAAGCGTGACAACTATTAGGATGAATTAGCTTAGATGGTTCAAAAAGCTTTCAATGTTGTTTTTATACAGTGCTTGTGAGAAATGATCACTTCATCTCTCAAGACTTTATTCTAGATTGCAGAATTTATAAGGTTGAATGACGTGCGAAACCTCCCCAATCTCTATCATCAAAAGTCGGATCTTGGCGGCTTTCATGTTGACTTTGCTAATCTGCCAAATCAGAACCAGTTCAGATGATGGGAACCGAGTAAATCTCACGAAGAGCTTCTGTTTACTTTCCCAACATCATCGTTTTCAATTTACTCTTCTAGCCAGTCCAGAATGGGAGTGTGGGCAATGTTGACGGAATTTCCAGTCATCTAGTTTTAAAAGATTTGCGCTGCCAACCGTGTTTCCGTGGTTGAATTGCAATTCCGCGATTTAATAACCTGCTGGGAATCGCCCCGTAATTCTCGCTCAGTGGTTCATCGAGAAGCTTGAAATTAAACTTAATGACTACATTCCAGAAGGCCATCGCACAGAACTAATTCTCGCAATTTTTCCTTCTCCCCTTTCCAGTACGGTTTGCGGCAGCTGGATCTGTCGCTGCTGTCGCAGCTGTGGGCCCTGAACGAGTCCATCCAGGAGTTCCGGACGATGCTGCAGGAGCAGGAAACTCTTTCGCCCCCCTCGCCCACGCCGTCCAACTCGGACGCCAACTCGGTCTCGTCGGACGACGACGAGGACGACTCGTCCAACACGCAGACGGTGGGCGCCGGTGCCATCCTGACCAACCACCACCACAACCTGATCGAGTCGGTGGCCGCGGCGTCGGTGCTCAGTTCGGCGGCGGCGCAAACGGCCAGCAGCAGGATGCGGGCACCTCCGCCGCCGCCACCCAACCGGAAGGCCCCGTCGAGGCCCGTATGAGATATTAGGTTAGTGTAGATGACACACCCCCTTACAAAACAAAAACAACTCTCTCACTTTTAAAAATGCTAGCCAATACTACGTCTACAAAAATCAATTGATAAACTCTCTTTTTGGAAGGGATCCCATACGACGGGATCCAAAACCATAAGTTGAACACAAACACGTGAAAGTCAAAAGTCAATAGAACAAGACACAAATTAGTTGTTGTGAGTATTCGGATTCGGAAAAGGTGCCGAATCCAATCATCTCCCTGAAAAAAAAAACTTAAGAAGGTATTTGCTTCTCCCCCGCATCTTGTTCTTGTGTACATATTAATTAAAACGTAATTCTTAGAGTATGTGACAAGCCGTAATTCATAATAAAAAAAAAAACAACATGTAAACTTTGTTCCAAAATTGCGAAGCCGCGCGAAATGTGAAGTTAAGTAAAATAAAAATACGTGAAACAATAGTTCGTGGGATTTTGATTTGCTGGAAAATTTGAGAAATATCCTTGATTGTTGCTGTTGCACAACTGCGCCTTGCTCATGTTGTTAATTTTAACTTTAATTTTATCTGATATGGACTTAAATTTGTTTACAAGAGTAAAGAAAAAGACCAAAGTTTACACATAAATGAATACAAAAAGGATCTTTTGATGATAAATTCACTAATGCAAACAAATTTGGTAAAACTTCATTGCGCACCCTTTTCCGAGATGCATAAATTTTAAGAATGGTTTGATTTTTTTTAAGTCGCATTAATAATTCTATTTTTTAGTTTTTAAGTGTTATTTAAACCGCCTTCAGTAAGGATAGCAAAAAAAAAAAAAAGTTTTTTGGACTATTTAAAAAAATTCAGATATAAACATCAATCTCAACTTACTGAGTTCAGGATAATTAACTGAAATCCACGTTACCGAAATTTTTGGGTAAAGTTTGGCAGCTTCATACAATTAAAAAATAGTGCAGTGAAAAACTTACTCGTAATTTCAGTAGTAGAGTTTATAGTTAAAAAATAGTTGAAAACACCTTAGAATCATGTATAGCATGTTTGGTCACGTTTAAAAATATGTTGATAATTTTTTATTCGTAAAACATAATATTGGCATTACTTAGATAAAGAAAAACAACTTACTTAGATACACATTTTAATATAGGTTTTTTTACGTAGCGCTGTTTTCCTCTCAACCCAAAACATGATCAAAAAGTATTATTTTTCGAAACAAGTTTCAAAAAGTTGAACTTTTCAGTACTCAAATGAGGGCTATAATAAACTTTTCAGCACTGTTATTTTTGTTGAAAAAAAGTTGGCCTTTGTTGTGTTTCTACATAATGAAAGGTAAATCAGCTATTTTCAAAACGGAATTGCGAGAAAGAATTTAAAAAATCTTTCAGATCGTTGTAAATATGTTTCATAGTTCTCATAAAATATAAGTTGAAATGTGGAAGGTTGAAAATTTGGTTGGTTGAAAATTATCTCTTTTTCGAGCAATTTAATTTAGTAATTTTTTTTCTATTTTTTTAACCCTCTAACGCCCATGGTTACTCCAGAGCACCCCTATTTTTTGTCTGCAAAATTAAATTTCTCTGATGTATATTCATCAATTATTTCTGATGTAAATTTTTTTTCATAATTTTTTTCCATCATTTTTTTTCCATCATTTTTGTTTTTGTATATTTTCCTTTCCCTTGCAATATTTACATTAAAAAAAAAAACAGCGAAAGAACAAAAACAAATCTACTGAATTAGATGTGACACCGATTTATTTTTTTTTGCAACAAAGTTTTTTGAAGGCATCTGTTTTGGTGTATAGTGCTTTTTTCACCTTTTTGCCTTCCTCACTGAGGTAAGGCTATAATCCTGCTCTAAAAATGAACTTTGTATAAAAACGTCGTAGACCCACCTTCATGTATACATATCGACTCAGAATCGAAAACTGAACAAATGTCTGTGTGTATGTGTGTGTGTATGTGTGTGTGTATGTGTGTGTGTATGTGTGTGTGTATGTATGTATGTGACCAACAAACTAGCTCATGTTTCTCGGCACTGGCTGAACCGATTTGACCCGAACCTGTTGCATTCAACTTGGTTTAGGGTCCCATAGATCGAGTTTTAAACAGATTGAAGTTTCGATAAGTAGTTCAAAAGTTATGTATAAAAATGTGTTTTCACATATATCCGGATCTCACTTAAATGTATGTAAACCATGTCCGGGTCCATCATCCGACCCATCGTTGGTTAGGTTATCAAAAGACCTTTCCAACGAGTCCAAACATTGATGATCTGGCAACCCTGTCTCGAGATATGCCCACTTAAGTGATATTGATGTACTTTTTGGAAGCCGGATCTCACTTAAATGTATGTAAACTATGTCCGGATCCACCATTCAACCCATCGTTGGTTAGGTTATCAAAAGACCTTTCCAACGAGTTTAAAACATTGATGATCTGGCAACCCTGCCTCGAGGTATGGCCACTTAAGTGATATTTATGTACTTTTTGGAAGCCGGATCTCACTTAAATGTATGTAAAACATGTCCGGATCCACCATCCGACCCACTGTTGGTTAGGTTATCAAAAGACCTTTCCAACGAGTCCAAAACATTGAAGATCTGGCAACCCTGTCTCGAGATATGGCCACTTAAGTGACATTTATGAACTTTTTTGAAGCCGGATCTCACTTAAATGTATGTAAACTATGTCCGGATCCACCATTCAATACATCGTTGGTTAGGTTATCAAAAGACCTTTCCAACGAGTCCAAAAAATTGAAGATCTGGCAATCCTGTCTCGAGGTATGGCCACTTAAGTGATATTTTTGTACTTTTTTGAAGCCGGATCTCACTTAAATGTATGTAAACCATGTCCGGATCCACCATCCAACCCATTGTTGGTTAGGTTATCAAAAGACCTTTCCAACGAGTCAAAACATTGAAGATCTGGCAACCCTGTCTCGAGATATGGCCACTTAAGTGACATTTATGAACTTTTTTGAAGCCGGGTCTCACTTAAATGTATGTAAACCATGTCCGGATCCACCATCCGACCCATTGTTGGTTAGGTTATCAAAAGACCTTTCCAACGAGTTCAAAACATTGAAGATCTGGCAACCCTGTCTCGAGGTATGGCCACTTAAGTGATATTTATGTACTTTTTGAAAGCCGGATCTCACTTAAATGTATGAAAACTATGTCCGGATCCACCATCCGACCTATCGTTGGTTAGGTTATCAAAAGACCTTTCCAACGAGTCCAAAACATTGAAGATCTGGCAACCCTGTCTCGAGATATGCCCACTTAAGTGATATGGATGTACTTTTTGGAAGCCGGATCTCACTTAAATGTATGAAAACTATGTCCGGATCCACCATCCGACTCATTGTTGGTTAGGTTATCAAAAGACCTTTCCAACGAGTCCAAAACATTGATGATCTGGCAACCCTGTCTCGAGATATGCCCACTTAAGTGATATTGATGTACTTTTTTGAAGCCGGATCTCACTTAAATGTATGTAAACTATGTCCGGATCCACCATTCAACCCATCGTTGGTTAGGTTATCAAAAGACCTTTCCAACAAGTTTAAAACATTGATGATCTGGCAACCCTGTCTCGAGGTATGGCCACTTAAGTGATATTTATATACTTTTTTATTCTGGATCTTAAACATAGATGAAATTTTTGTACAATTCCATCATATCAGCAATTGTTGGTAATAAGTGAGGAAGGCTCCAACCACATAGGTGGATTAAGTTAGTTTTTTTAAATATTATCAAACCGTTGCAAATATTTTATTTTTTGAAGTTTATGTCCCTCCACTCTTACCGAAGTCGAGGGGGAGGGGGGGGGGGGGTACGAGCCATGGTTTCAACATTTTAATGAAAAAAATGTTTTAAAATGCATTATACACCTGTCCAGTTGTTTTGCCATCACTAGTTTCCAAAATATCTACTTATTGACGAAAATTTAATTTTTTGAGAAAAATTATTTTTTGCAAAAAAAATATTTTTGCGGTGCTGTACATTAGAATTTTGTAGAAATTCAAAACATTTTCTAACAAGCCCAAATATGCTAAGTATGATTATCAATGCAGAAATGCATTTTAGATTGTTTTTCGTTGATGAAACTTCAATTTTCATGGAAATTTTGAAAAAATATTTTTTTTGGGGCGATATAAATTTTGAAAAATATTTGCAACGGCCTAACTAGAAACGGGTTTCAAGCATTTTGTTTGTTTTGTTTTTTTTTCGAATATTTGGTTTGTTAATGTTGTTCTAATTAAATTTTGACTGACTTGTTGTCTTCATTATTCTTCAATATTCAAATCATTTTTGTTTACTGATTTAAGGTTTTCCCGTATTTGAAAAAAAAATTAATAAATATTTTAAAGTTTTTTTTCTCTCCAAAGGTTTGTTTTTTAAACGCAATTTAAAAAAAAAGAAAGTAAATTATGTAAAATCAATTATAAAATTGATAGGTTTTAAACTTTTACATTCCAGACTCGATTTGTATAAGGTCTTATAAATAATGTACTTCGGATAAGGTTGATACAAATTTGATTTAAAAAAGAGGGCGATTCTTACAAATATTTTTTTTTACAAGACTTTTTCGTGTTTTATCGATCAGTGGCCTAAAAATTCTAAATTTGTTAAATATCAATATTTTTTTATGGTTGAATACGCATAAATAATCATTACACAAACTATTATGAATAGTTTACAATTAAATTTTTAAACTTAAAATGAAATATGCTATGGCCTAATAAATTTTTCGGATAATCGAACCACGAAAAAATGTGTTTTTTTGTCATATACTTGAATGTCGAGCTCAAACATGACCCTTACAATACCCTAAAGTGATTTATAATTTTTATATCCAAAATGGCGGTCAAAATGAAGCAGGACTCGAATTTGATGTTGATAGCAAGAGAATAGTGATAAAAGATTAAAAATATTTATGATTCCGAAGCTTCATATACAAATCTTCGGTTAATCGAACTACTCATTTAGGCTCAATCTTAGTCAAATTTGGGTAGTTGATTGCCTTGGGGTCATATTTGAATTGTACGATCTAAAATAAGATATCTGAGCTGGAAGTTTTGCATGTTTGGCAGGCTATTTTTTACTTGGGGTTTCAGTTAACTCGCTTTTAGAAGCTTTAATTGTACACCAAAGTGCTGATATGCCAACATTAGATGCTCGATCAAATTACATACCCCTATTTGAAATAGTTAGTATATACGTAAAGCAAATTATGTTTAATCGAAATTTCTTAAATGCAAAATAATATTGAATTTTCATTGAAATGATTTGCTTAGAAATGGCTTTGAAAATATAAGCAAATTTCAGGAAAAATGTAAAAATATAAATCTAAGGAAAGACTTGCACAATAAATTGACTTTTTATTGAAACAACTTTGTAAAACATTGTTTCACTCTGAAAAATAACACTGTAAAATGACAAAAACACGATTTTTTTAAAATGAAAAATATTGATCCAACTAAGTGAAAAATGACCCTTTTGAGTCATTCAAAAATCGAAAAGTACATTAAATTTACAATAAAATGACACGTCCCAAATTTTTTACGTTCAAGTAACGAAAAATGACAGTATTTTTAAAACATTTTTGATTTTTTTCATAAAAGTTCCTTAGACACCAAATTTCCAAACCACCACCATATAAGGCCACCATATTGAAAAACATTTTCAAAAATAGAAGGGGTCGTACCGACCCTCCGTCACGAGATATTGATTCGTGATCAGGGACAAAGGTAACAGGACAAAGTCTCACGCAAATCGAAGAGGGGTCGGGGTAACTGTGTTGTATGAGTTGGCGGAGAATGATTTAAATTTCACTTAGTTTGAGGCAATACATCGGATAGATTAACATGATTTGTTTTTCACACTTGTGTACTGATTTAAAAAATAGCTAAAGCTAAAAATCATTTCTTTTGTGCATTTTGCCTATATTAAGGGATTTTTAAAAGTTCTCTTTTGCTGTACATTGTGCATGCCTTGTCTAGAAATCTTTCAAGCTATACCTTTTGTGGATCACATCGGCCATATGTTTTTGTGGATTATCAGATTAACTTGCATGCAAAGCTTTCTTGTACCATAACTTGCACGCAATTCAACTTGCATGCAAAGCATCGATCGCACTCTCTTCGTCGCGTCGCACATACGATCACTGCTGCATGTTGCCTCGACCTCCAAGTTCCGGTTCGTAGACACTTTTTATGCTGCCTCAACACCTCTCTCTCTCCACGAGACGTTGTGTGTCGTTCACGGGGACACACCCATCTTCCAACCCGGACCAAACCCTCCCACGCACGACTGTCATGTTTTGGCCCGTCTGCGGCATGTGGCATTTTGCGCGCGAGCAAGCTCGTTCTCTCGCACCCCGCTTGAAATAATTAACATATTTCAGTAATATTTCACACCTATTTTTGCGCACACGTCTCTACTCTAGAGCGCTGAGGTCGGTTGGCCGGAGACCCTTCGGGTTCGAGGTTCGTCGCGGCAAGGGGTCTCTCCCTCTCTCTCTCTCGGGGTCTATTCAATTGACGTGGAACAAAAGCCTCGCGTTTCATCCGGACAACCCCCTCAACCCTCCGTGGTCTGGGGGCAATTTTTCATTTGCCAAGCCGGAGTTGGAGGCCGTCACACGGGGAAGGTGGAGGGAATCGGAATTTCGCGCGCGACACGACACCGCCGCTGGACCGCGCCGTGGATGTCAAGTCAATCATCTAGTCAGTCACTCATCCAGTCAATTTTCCTCTCGGTCTCTCTCTGACTCGTGGTCGAGGTTGTGACCACACGAGGTCTCCGGGATTTGTTGAAGTCTCTGCGGCTTGGAGATCGAATTTTTGTGGGTTCTTTCCTTTTTTCTTGCCTTGCCCGGCTGTCGGGAAGTCGTGCAGAAACAATTACCATTGTCGTTCTTGTCCTCTGGGAGATTTCCGAGAGTGCGCGGTCGAGTGTCGTTGTCGTTCTTTTGTTTTGTGGTGGACATGGTGGCAACATCTTGGGAATATTCGGGAAATCCTTGAATATCAATTATTTTGGACACAAAATAGACAAAAGTCTAGAAAAAAAAATCACTAACCAATTTGTTCTATAATTCACATTAAATTGACACCCTGTTAAGATCATTCGTTGATTTTCCCGCCATGATTCCTAGGGGTTTGCTCTGCGGTCAGCTGTACAATTCCAACGCCTCTTGCTAAACGATCCATCTCGATCTCTTGCCGCCTCCTCTACGGTTGTGGTTTATGGGCCTTCCGGAGGTTCACATGCAGGGCTTCGACTAAGTGACGATTAATGAGGTGACTAAGCTTCCCAGGTGAACCATAAAGCAGCGCGAAATTCATCTGGGGCTCGTTTTGGGGAGAGAGAAAAAAAGCACCCAAAACCAATTTTTCAATGGTCTAACCCATTTTCTCCCATTTAAAGCTGACCGCACTTTCGGCGCCTTTTTTTAACCTCCCCTCGTTCAGCCAAAGTCTGGCGAAGTTTTGACGGCTTCGATCTATCATTTCACTTTTTTTTCCTACTCCCCGCGCCAAACTCTAGAGACGCCTCGTGGAGAGCGTTTTTGCCTAATCGTTTCAATAGAATAGTTTTACGCTTCATTGAGCATAATTGTTGTGCTCGTTTTTTGTTGTTGTTGTTTGGGCCTACACCGCACTCCAATTTTTCGAACTTTTACTCCTTTGGGGAGACACTTGGGGGTGGCCACATTAGTGAATGTGCTATATTTTAAGTTTGAGTACCTACAAGAGTTGGAGAGAGTGAGCAAAAACACAATTGGAAATGAAAGTAATTGCTCTTGGAGTTAACGTAAACATGTTTTGTTTAGTTTTGCTGGGGTTAAATGTCTGGATTATTAAAAAAAATCCCATGCTTAATTTAGTTCAAGTGAATCAGTTATTTAATCAGCTTTGAAATGTTGCTGGATTTATTTAATTTTATTGAAAAGAACAGAAAATTACACAAAAAGCTTTTTTTTTATTTGAAACTTAAATTTATGATTTTTCGAGATATTGTCAGTTTATCAGTTTGAGTTAATTATGTGAAATTGAGGAAAACTTCGTTAAACAAGATTAAAAATATAAGTGGCTACAGCTCATATATTTTTCCGTATTTCACATTTTCAAATCATAATCATAATCATTTTCAGCGTAATATTGAATTTTTGGCCCTTTTGAAATGTTAGTCTTGATTCAAAAAAATTTAAAGTATTTTTTTTTCGAAAAGATCGAAAGATTTCACGAATGTTTCATATTTTAACATTTGGCAGCTTCGTTAGTTAGTCGGACCATTAGTTGCTGAGATATCGACGTTAGAAAATGGTGGGTTGTTTGGGTGAGACTTGGAAAACATCAATTTTCATGTTTTTAAACATTTACATGGCAATATAATATCTCAACAACTAAGGGTCGTATCATCAAAGTTCATTAAAGCAAGCTTTTCAAAAAAAAATTTTTCAAAAGTGAGCAAATGTGTGCACTGATTTAAAAAAATGAAAAACTGCGACTATTTTCAAAAAAGTTACCTAAAAATTGCCTTAACTTGAAAACGGTGCACTTTATAAAAATTTCACTAAAATTACTTTTTGACTGCAAAATTGATTTTACTTCTAAAATTGAAGTTGAAAAATTTTTGCCTCCAATATTTCGATTTTTTGAAAAAAATCAGTCTTGCTTCAAATATTCATAACTCGATCAAAGATTTTTTGCACAACCTGAAAATTTCTGAAAATTTGGCATTTTATGTCCCCTAAAACATACCAAAAAATTAAAAAATTAAAAATAGTGTTTTTTTTTCAAATCAAGTTTTAGTGAAAAAAAGTAAAATAAAAAATCACCAAAAAATTTTTTTACCATGTATCATTTTTTTTCAGTGTAGTCTATATCGATACCTACAACTTTGCCGAAGACACCAAATCGATCAAAAAATTCCTTCAAAAGAAACAGATTTTTGAATTTTCATACATCGTTTTTGTATGGCCAGCTGCCAAATTTGTATGGAAAATTATATGGACAAACTAATGATGCAAAATGGTTTCCTTTGGGCATACCGCAGGCACCAAAAATGATTCAGTCGGATTAAAAAATACAAAAATTAAAATTCTAAAAAAAAAGACCGATTTCGTAGAGAATTACTCATAAAGGGAATTAAACAATCAGTGATAAAAAATAATAATAAAAAAATTAGGAGTTTTCCCAAGTTTATTTTAATTATTTTTAATCAAACAGGGCACGTTTGTCCCTTCAAAAGAATTGTGTGTTACACCGATCTACAAGACGCCTGCGCAGGCTCAACTCAAAGTGAGGAATGAGCTTTGAGGTCCTCAGAAACACGTGCAATTTTTCAAAAATAGTTGACAGGGACACGGTTTTTCTAAAAAAAAAAATGATGGAGAATTTGTGCGGTTAGTTCCTTTCACTTATTGCATGCAATTTCTGGCTTGTATGCAAGAGAGACGAACCGCATTAATTCTCTATACAAACTTTGGAGAAAATCCATTCGGCCCTGCCTATTTTTTTAAAAGGGCACGTATTTCTGAGGACCCCATAGTTCATATTTCTCCTCGAGTTGAGCCTGCGCCATGAATTTTGTAAATTTTTGTCGGTCAGTGTTCTATGACTCATCATAATTGTGATAAAATGTTTTTCCTCAAAACATAGAATTTTCTCGAAAACTAATGATTGTTAGGTTTCAAGGGTAATAATTATGCACACTCCTTTTATGGATTGACTACAAAAGCAATATTAATGCCATGGCCAATTTCAATGACTCTAAATGCCCGTGAACCATATTTTATTCATCATTGTTCACACTGAACAAACAAATCTCTCCAAAACAGGAACCATTTGTTAAACCTGGAATATTGAAAAGACCGCTTCAACTGCGGCCATGGCTGCACTCGAAAGGCCAATTCCGCAACCCCTTTGGTAGTGCTTCGTCGCCGCCGCCGCCAGTCAATCTGTCACTCTCGTACCCGTACTAATAATAAGCCGTGTAACTCTCTTTCTCTAATGCCCCACTTAGGATTGCGCTTGAGTAATGAGCCCACATTTACCGATTCTTCTCCTAGCTAGCTCTCTGGACTCTGAACTGCGGTGAAGGTCTTGCCTTAATAGTTTGCCGCCTTTTCCAGATGTCGCGTTCGTCGATTCCACGTCTTGAAAACGGCAGTTTCGACACTCGAAAATCCGCCGAATCAACTTGGCGAGCTCTCACTTGAGTCGGTTCGATTGTTTTCCCTATTTTTTTTCGTGGCTGATGTCACCTTCAGGTACACGAGACTGCTTCGAGATCTGTACTTGCGCCGTCGTTGTTTCGAATATCACTTAAAAAGCACTTAAGGCAAATTACGTTATGGTGAGCGCTAGGCTAACCGTCTAAACGCGCCGAAAGCGGACTTGGACCTCGATGGAGAGAAAGAAGACGTTTTCTCTTTATCTCCCGGCGGACCCGCTGGTCTCGGAGTCCCAAACGAAAGAGAAATTTTTACTCGAAAAGTCAAAAAGAGACACCCAAGGGCTCGGCTCGTCCACGGTTTAAGCTGACTCCTTGAGGGCAAGCAGGCACCAAGTCAGGTTCAGCCCGCTATTGCCAGTTGGTTCGAAAAAGACGGACGACAAACACGGGCGTGGGAGGATGACTTGCCGGATGCTGCAAGGGTTGCGAGGTGGGAGACGAAAGGTAAATAACGAAAATATTTGTGAAATTCCTTCAATCGCTGGGTGCTGGTGGATTTTTTTTTGCTTCTTGCTGAGTTTTCACAAGAGTCTTCTTCGTCCAAAAGGGGAAGATGGAGAGGGAGAGCGACGAAGTACAACACAAAAAAAAATCAGCATGAATAGACCAAGATACGTTTTCGAGTAGACGTCTCAGGGCCACAAGTTTGCGACGAAGGATGACTTGGTACTGTAGAATGGAGTAAAAAATGAATTGATATTCAATAATTATTCATATTATTAGTTTAGTAGAAATTGTTTTTGTTATTGTTATCCCAAATAGGGGAACGGGACCATCTATAAACCACGTGGACACTTTAGGGGGGAGGGGGTATGGCGATTGTCCACAATCCATACAAAAAAGTTTTTGTATGGAAAATTGTCCATGAGGGGGTAACAGATTCCCAAAAAGTGTCCACGTGGTTTATGGACGGTCCCAACATCATGTTTTGAATATTATGGATTTGTACCGCAAAAAGCTGGTTTTCTAAATTTTGTTTTTGAAAATTATGATTGCTACACAATTTTGATGATATGTATAGCATGAAATGTTTTGACCTTTTTTTCAAATTTGGCCACTGTAGAGTGACATTAACCTTTGAAAATGATTGCATCGCTTTTATTAAAATTTTAACAACTTTGTTTATTTGGCAAACGTTTCGCTTAGGTAAATAAATAAATTAAATTTTGGAAGTTTATTTTTTTCTTTTCAATATAATTGAATTACTTGAATCATTCAACATTCACATGTTTTAAAGTTGAATTTATTGGCAATTGTTCATTGCAACAGCCATTGTTTTTTTTTTTAATTTTGTAAACACTTTCAATGAAAAAGATTATTCGTTTTCCGTTTTTTTCGATGATCCAAAATAAATCCATGCTCCATTAAAAAGAAATTATGACAAAAATCATTAATGGAGAGGGGTATCCAAAGGCTTTCAAATATTGTGTTGACCTTATTAACGAATCAATTCAATAACTCAAAACATTTGTGGCGATTATTGCATTGTTACGATCGTAATTTTTGATTCACGATCGGTAATTCTCGAAAGTAAGATAACGATCTACGATCAAGAAATCTCGATATTCCATCGACAAATTACTGATTACCATCGAGAAATTATGTTCGAAATTTTGTTATCGAGAAATTAAATCTAAGAATTTACGAATTTTTTTGCGAAAATAAACTTTTTGCGGAACTATTGGTATTTCACAAAACTTCAAATTATGTTTAAGCTATTTCAATCATGCTAACATGATTTTCAACGCAGAAAAATCATTTTAACGTGTCCAATTTTATTGAAATTTTGAAGTTTCTGGAAAAAGAATATATATATCTCCTGATTTTTTTTATTAATGTTTAAGTCTAATCCGCAAAATGTTTTTTTTTCGCAAAAATAAGTTTTTTGTCAATACTTAGTTTTTTTTCAAAATTAATTAAAAACATTTTAAAATACTTTTTTCATTCAATTGCTGAATACCATGGCTTGTAATTTCATTTTTTTTTCATTTGTTCAGAGTCGAGGGACATAAACTTCAATGAATATCGGCAATGGCCTTATTTAAAAATATTAATAAATAAGTTGAATAATTTGAAACAAAATTGTGACATAAACTTTGAAAAATATTAGCAACGTCAAAAAGAACTAGGGCGTCCAATTTTCCCGGGTTTTGAATTTCCCGGGAAACGGAAAAAATATTTTTCAAATCCCGAAACAGTAATAAAATCTATGTTTTTATTTTATTTTTCATGTTATTCAAGCTTAAAATTATGAAATTAGCACAATAATATTAACTGGTGATAATCTTTACTTCAATCCAAACAAGTACGACAGTTTTAAGATAGCTTAAAAGAAATTAAAAATGGATTTTTTTTGTTTTTTAGATTCTAAATGAACCAAAAAAAAAAAAAAAAATTATCCAATGTGAATCAAATTAAATAACTCTTTTAGAAATATGTTTATTTGATACATATTTTATATGACATGATTAGAAAATCTTGATTTTTTAAATAACTTAAAAACAAGAAATGACAACAAATAAAATAATACCAGTAAATGTTAAGTTTTAGATAATTTTTAAATTTCACGTTTTGTATTGAACGTATTTTACAAATTATCTATAAGTTTGGAAATCGGTGTACTAATAGTTTTGTTCTGTTCCTGTTTAAACCAAAATCATTCAAAAGATTATGGCTTAAATAGCTTTCTTAACTCGTTACATCAAAAAATGGCTTAAATAGCTTTCTTAACTCGTTACATTCTTCGTGATTTGCCTCAGATTCCGGTGTTTGAAGAAACATAATTTAATTTTTTTTTCAAAATTAAAAATTATGAATTTACGTAAATAATGTACAGTCTTTTAAAAATATAGAACATTTAAATAGAAAATATTTAAAGCGTTTGGTATTTTGCGGAATACAACTAAAATTTTAACAATTTTCTATAAAAAGTCAAATTAATTTTGATACATGCCGAACACAAATTTTCTATGCTTTAAAATTCTTATCGATTACTTGTGTTGTATTCAACTTGCCATCTATTTCCACAAAAAAAAAATCAAAATTTCCAGACCAAAATTTGATTATTTTTTTCAGTTCCGGGAATTCCCGGGACAAATTTTAAAAAAATCCCGGGATTCGGGAATTCCCGGTTTTGGAAAAATCCCAGGAATTTTGTCCCGGAAATTCCCGGGATGGAATTCAAAATCTTAATTTTTGTATTTTTGAATTAACAACTTTAGAGTTTTTGAATTTCAGGACTCTTGAATTTTTCATTGTTGAATTATTTAGGTTTTAATGCATAGAGTTTTTGAATTTTTAAAAATTCGTTAAATTTTTTGAAGTTTTTTGAATTGTATTTGAAAATAACAAAAAAAAAATCATAAAGATCATACAAATTGAATAATTTGTAAGATCTTTTAATTTGCTAACATTTTTCTATCATTTAGATTTTTTGTTTGTGTTTTCTAAATATTTTTAAATTACTTATGCCGTTGCAAATATTTTCTTAAGTTTATGTCCCTCGACTCTGGCCAATGTGGAGGTTGTGGCAAACAAATATAAAAGTGGGTAATTCTCCGCCAACTCACACAGCAGTTGTCCCGCCCCTTTTCGATTAGCGTGAAACTTTGTCCTAAGGGGTAACTTTTGTCCCTGATCACGAATCCGAGGTTCGTTTTTTTATATGTCGTGACGGAGGGGCGGTACGACCCCTTCCATTTTTGAACATGCGATAAAAGAGGTGTTTTTCAATAATTTGCAGCCTGAAACGGTGATGAGATAGAAATTTGGTGTCAAAGGGACTTTTATGTAAAATTAGACGCCCGATTTGATGGCGTAGTCAGAATTCCGGAAAAACTTATTTTTCATCGAAAAAAAAAACACTTAAAAAGTTTAAAAAATTCTCCAATTTTCCGTTACTCGACTGTAACAAATTTTGGAACATGTCATTTTAAGGGAAATTTAATGTACTTTTCGAATCTGCATTGACCAAGAAGGGTCATTTTTTCATTTCGAACAAAAAATTTCATTTTAAAATTTCGTGTTTTTTCAAACTTTGCAGGGTTATTTTTTAGAGTGTAACAATGTTGTAGAGCAGACAATTACAAAAATTTTGATAAATAGACCTAAGGGGTTTGCTTATAAACATCACGAGTTATCGCGATTTTACGAAAAAAAAGTTTTGAAAATGTTGGTCGTCGTTGATCATGGCCCTTCATGGTCACCCCCGACAGACACGGACGACGAAACAAAGAGAAACGCAAAAAGTAACTTTTTCAAAATTTTTTGACAAAGAATTTTGTCCTAAGGTTTCTATACGTGGTGTCAATCCAAAATTTTCGCGAAGCGAAAACGTTACGTGACGAATTCCCCTCTCGGCAAATTTCCCCTCTTTTTGGTGCACGCTGGTTGGATGAACGAACGTTTCCCAATCAGTCAATCGAGAGACGTGAGATTGATGTATCTAAAATCACCCCACTCCACCTCATAATTTTCGGATCGTCGACGAGCCAACAAAACTCGGCTCGGTCGGTCCCGAAAATTCATTCTATTGCTGGACGTCGACGAGAACACATCAGAAGCAGATGGCCTGGTGGCCCGGTAGCAGACGGCCTGGAGGTCCGGGAACAGATGGCTTGGAGGCAAGGACCAGCTAAGACATTCCAGTCGCGGGAGTCGATCATTGGAACTGGACACCACCTGGACTGGAGTGGCCGGAGGCCCCGCGGATGTTCCGATGGGGGGACATTTGCCGGACCGTAAGAGTTGGGGCAATATGGGTATCAAACTTTATGGTTTTTGATACTGGACATGAAATTTGACATTTCGGCAGTAGTGGCCACAATCCGGAGTGGCCGGAGGCCCCGCGGATGTTCCGATGGGGGGACATTTGCCGAACCGTAAGAGTTGGGGCAATATGGGTATCAAACTTTATGGTTTTTGATACTGGACATGAAATTTGACATTTCGGCAGTAGTGGCCACAATCCGGAGTGGCCGGAGGCCCCGCGGATGTTCCGATGGGGGGACATTTTCCGGACCGTAAGAGTTGGGGCAATATGGGTATCAAACTTTATGGTTTTTGTTACCGGACATGAAATTTGACATTTCGGCAGTAGTGGCCACAATCCGGAGTGGCCGGAGGTTCCGCGGATGTTCCGATGGGGAGACATTTGCCGAACCGTAAGAGTTTAGGCAAGATGGGTATCAAACTTTATGGTTTTTGATACTGGACATGAAATTTGACATTTCGGCAGTAGTGGCCACAATGCGGAGTGGCCGGAGGCCACGCGGATGTTCCGATGGGGGGACATTTGCCGAACCGTAAGAGTTGGGGCAATATGGGTATCAAACTTTATGGTTTTTGATACCGGACATGAAATTTGACATTTCGGCAGTAGTGGCCACAATCCGGAGTGGCCGGAGGCCCCGCGGATGTTCCGATGGGGGGACATTTGCCGGACCGTAAGAGTTGGGGCAATATGGGTATCAAACTTTATGGTTTTTGATACTGGACATGAAATTTGACATTTCGGCAGTAGTGGCCACAATCCGGAGTGGCCGGAGGCCCCGCGGCTGTTCCGATGGGGGGACATTTGCCGAACCGTAAGAGTTGGGGCAATATGGGTATCAAACTTTGTGGTTTTTGATACTGGACATGAAATTTGACATTTCGGCAGTAGTGGCCACAATCCGGAGTGGCCGGAGGCCCCGCGGATGTTCCGATGGGGGGACATTTGCCGAACCGTAAGAGTTGGGGCAATATGGGTATCAAACTTTATGGTTTTTGATACCGGACATGAAATTTGACATTTCGGCAGTAGTGGCCACAATCCGGAGTGGCCGGAGGCCGCGGATGTTCCGATGGGGGGACATTTTCCGGACCGTAAGAGTTGGGGCAATATGGGTATCAAACTTTATGGTTTTTGACACTGGACATGAAATTTGACATTTCGGCAGTAGTGGCCACAATCCGGAGTGGCCGGAGGCCCCGCGGATGTTCCGATGGGGGGACATTTGCCGAACCGTAAGAGTTGGGGCAATATGGGTATCAAACTTTATGGTTTTTGATACCGGACATGAAATTTGACATTTCGGCAGTAGTGGCCACAATCCGGAGTGGCCGGAAGCCCCACAGATGTTCCGATGGGGGGACATTTGCCGGACCGTAAGAGTTGGGGCAATATGGGTATCAAACTTTATGGTTTTTGATACTGGACATGAAATTTAACATTTCGGCAGTAGTGGCCACAATCCGGAGTGGCCGGAGGCCCCACGGATGTTCCGATGGGGGGACATTTGCCGGACCGTAAGAGTTGGGGCAATATGGGTATCAAACTTTATGGTTTTTGTTACCGGACATGAAATTTGACATTTCGGCAGTAGTGGCCACAATCCGGAGTGGCCGGAGGTCCCGCGGATGTTCCGATGGGGAGACATTTGCCGAACCGTAAGAGTTTAGGCAAGATGGGTATCAAACTTTATGGTTTTTGATACTGGACATTTTTTTTTTTTTATTGAAAATTAAAGAGGCTTTACATAATATGTTTTCGCCTCTGGGTGAGGGGTTTTTCTGTTATACACACTTTTCTTATTTGAACCACTTCAATAATTATTACCATGCCTTTTTTCTAACGATTTCTGTCTATGTTTCAAATATTTAGCGGAATATTTAGAGAATGAATTATCAAGTTCTTCAAGTTTTTCTTCGTCCTCTTCTTCCAGGGATTTATAAGTTATCTCACAACACTTTTTCTTATAATATTTTGCTTTTATGACATCTTCATCTTCTTCATCTGTTGTTTCTTCTGCAGCCATCTCTCTTCGTTTTGTTGTCAATTCGTCATCCGCGTCCAAATATGCCTGTAAGCGCTTTCGGCGGCAGGTGTGCTTAGAAAACACGGTCTCGAATCCATCGTTGTCTTCTTCGTCAATTTCACTTGTTTCCATTGCATTTGTTCTGGTTTACTGTTGTTGCTTTTACTGCTGCTGCTGCTTGGCTCGGGTTCAATCGGTTGTGTACTGCTTTTTGGTCCACCTTTTGCTCGAATCTGCACATTTTTGTTCTTTGCTTTGAGTTTGCAAAGCGATTTTTGCCTATAATCGTCACTGTTGCAGCAGCATTGTTTACCGTGATTGATTTCGGCGTTGGCTGTTTCAGCAACATCCGCAGGGTCGAACTCCATTTGGGATTCCTGGGAAGAGTTAATCCAGCGGTCGTTGGTGATGGTCAAAACTTCGCCGTATTTACTCATCACTTTGACTACGTCATCATTGCTTATGCCTAGAGGTAGGTCAAGCACACGAACTTCCGTAGCGTTGTTGTCCAGGTAAATCGGGATTTTGTAACCTGATATACCAGAGGTTTGTCGATGATGGACGAGGCCATTGCTGAGTCGGCGAACTGCAGCACGGCTATTTTCTTCTATTGCATAATTGCAATGCTCGCAAGTTTTCTTGGTTTACTTGAAGGTCTGCGAGAATTTTTACAAGCTTCGGGCTTGGTTGGTTTTAGTTGACAAAAATCCAGAACCACACTGTTTTTGTCTACGGTGCACATTTTTAAAAAAAGTGGCGACGCGCACACAAACTGCGGACTGGCGTTGAGAATGCGACTTGTAAGGTCGGCGGTTACTTTGCAACTCTGATACTGGACATGAAATTTGACATTTCGGCAGTAGTGGCCACAATCCGAAGTGGCCGGAGGCCCCGCGGATGTTCCGATGGGGGGACATTTGCCGAACCGTAAGAGTTGGTGCAATATGGTTATCAAACTTTATGGTTTTTGATACTGGACATGAAATTTGATATTTCGGCAGTAGTGGCCACAATCCGGAGTGGCCGGAGGCCCCGCGGATGTTCGGATGGGGGGACATTTGCCGGACCGTAAGAGTTGGGGCAATATGGGTATCAAACTTTATGGTTTTTGACACTGGACATGAAATTTGACATTTCGGCAGTAGTGGCCACAATCCGGAGTGGCCGGAGGTCCCACGGATGTTCCGATGGGGAGACATTTGTCGAACCGTAAGAGTTGGGGCAATATGGGTATCAAACTTTATGATTTTTGATAATGGACATAAAAAGTTGCATTTGGCCATTATCTGAAATTAAGCAGTTAAAATATATTGCTTATTAGGCAGGAAGTAATAAATAGATTACTGCGATGCACATTTTTGTGCCACTGCGAAAATCTGTTTCTGAAAATTTAGAATAACTATCTCGTAATCATTAAGAGCCCTGTAAAGGGTAGTTTTTAATGTCTGCTGTTCAAATTTCCTTTGCTGCCGCCAATTGCTTGCAACAGCCTTGCAAAAACATTCCCGCATCTTGGTAACTTTCGAGTGGTGAAGGATAGTAAATTTATTTCATTTCGATATCTATTTCAGCTCCACTTGCAATTTCCGTCCCCTTAGTTCGATAGGACGGTTATTATAAGGGGGAAATTTGGACCGGACATTCTAACCGAAAATTTCAACAATCATCTTGCAAAGTTCTTTGTCATACTGGTCATGTGTAACATAACCACCTGCACCTTTTTTTCGTAAAATCGTGATAACTCGTGATGTTTATAAGCAAACCTCTTATGTCATATATTAATTTTTTTGTTATTGTTTGCTCTACAACTTTGTAGAATATTGTTACACTCTAAAAAATAACCCTGCAAGATTAGAAAAAAACATGAAATTTTAAAATAAAAAATTTTGTTCTAAATGAAAAAATGATCCTTCTGGGTCAATGTAGATTCGAAAAGTGCATTAAATTTCCTTTAAAATGACATGTTCCAAATTTTTTTACATTTGAGTAAAGAAAAATGGGAGAGTTTTTAAAACTTTTTTAGTGTTTTTTCCGATGAAAATACGTTTTTCCGGAATTCTGAGTACGCCATCAAATCGGGCGTCTAATTTTACATAAAAGTCTCTTTGACACCAAATTTCTATCTCATCACCGTTTCAGGCTGCAAATTATTGAAAAACACCTCTTTTTTCGCATGTTCAAAAATGGAAGGGGTCGTACCGCCCCTCCGTCACGAGATATCAAAAAACGGACCTCGGATTCGTGATCAGGGACAAAAGTTACCCCTTAGGACAAAGTTTCACGCAAATCGAAGAGGGGTCGGGGCAACTTTTTCCGATTTCGTGTGAGTTGGTAGAGAATTACCCAAGTATTAAAATAGAAATCACAGGCCTCAATACCATTTGAATGGATAGTATTTTAAAATGCATTTTACACCTGCCCTGTTGTTTTGCAATTATTAGTTTTCAAAATATGAGAGTATTATCGATTTTTTTTCGCCGAAAAAAATCATTGGTATTTTTTATTGGTTTATTTTTGAGATTTTATCTAAACGACCCCTAATTAGGTAAATGAGAGTTATTGATTGTCAGTTACATTTTCAAGCAATAATTCTCAATTTTTCACTACCGGCACAAAAACGTATTCACAAATCATATTTTAGGGGTTATAACTGAGCTCATCAACCTTAAAAGAACTCTGAAACATGAATGATTTTCTTGCTATGATTTTTTGAATAATCGGATATTCAAAGTGATTTTCTTTGTGAATAGTTCAGATAACCGTATCTGGAGATTTTTTACCCAAAAATATTAACTTGAGGTTTGTAAATTACCAGTTTTTTTTTCAAAGCTACCCTAGTTTACGGTCCCCTCTGTCGGATATCCAGCATTGTGTACAATATAATCAACCTATTTGGACCGCTTGCCGAGCGCATCCAACACAACCCAACCAGCAGTATGCGTTAAAGATGTGCCAGCTCGGGAAGGTGCGTGTTCCTTGCTGCCACCTTTTGCCGAACAAGATTCCGACTCTCGACTATGACGATGACGGGCTTAGGCGGCGACTCTCGAGAGGGAGTGGGAACTCGTTGTCCTTATAAATAATTTATACGCACATTCCTGGCGTGTGAGTGATTGTTCGTGAGAAATGCTTGCTAAAAATGGGCGATTCGTCAAGAACTTTCGAGAGGTGAGTTTGGGCTGGCGAGTTTAGTCAGGATTACTTCCAACTTTTTTCGAGGTTCTTTGAAATCTCTGTTTAAGAAGCACCGCCGCGCAATTGTAAACGAAGTCCAATAAATTCAATTCCACGAAGTCCCTCGCTTTTGAACCACATTCAATGGTCGAACCTCAAAGAGTTAAGTTATGAGTCCTCGAGTCGCGACCGTGCCCATTGTGTTTCTTGAATTACGAGGATCTCCTCTCTCGCGCATCGTTTGACCCTGAAAGTGCGGATGAGCCGCCGCCGCCGGACAACTTTCCGAATCTGGACTGAAATCGGGGTCTCCTGATTTTTCCCAGGGGAGAGCTGCTGCTGGCGTTTGTAGGACGCAACTCCCGGTAGTTACCAGCCTTGTTAACAGTTGTCAGAGTGCGCGCTCGCGCTCCGATCTGGGCGCAGGAATCTCTCGGCAGTCGTCGTCGTCGTCGTCGTTTTTCCTCGACTGGCGCAAAAAGAAGAGGTCCGGAGCAGGTTTTCCCTGGGCTTGAAATGTTTATGACATTGATAATCGCACGATCGAGATCTGGTGCGCGGCGAACGAACCAACTCCTTTTCTGGGGGGACACCGTGGCGACTGTACGTAGAACTACGTGTACGAATGTGTGTCTTTTCCCTGGTCACAGATTTTTTTGTTGCTTTCTTCTTGTGTGTATGTCACTTGTGGCCATGGCCCCAGAGTGTGGTGGCCTCCGGAGATCCAATCACGGTCGCCCCGTGTGCCGCCGAAGTTCGCATGCGAATAATGTTGGTGTGCTGCAGTCAGGGGGTAGCGAAGAAGCCGCCATCTTGGAAGTTCAGAAAACAAACACTCAGAATCAGTATTGTTCATATTATTTTGGTAACACGAAGTGTGTTATCCTGGTTAAACTAAAAAGTCCCATGCAAATGTGTAAAACCAAACTGAAAAATGTGTGATGCCGATTCACAGTGTACGGGCGCACTGTTTGATCGACCAAAAGAAAAAAAGCAAAAAAAGGTAAACAGAAAAATCACTTTTTTCGATATGAATTTTCAGCAAATATTGGGATGGAATCTCCAAGGATATGATAGAATTTGCCATCAGCAACACAATTCACGTGTTTTTTTCAGGTATTTATCGTTTGAATTGCGGGAAAATTGAAAATCAAAAACCCAAACAATGGTTTGTTATGGGCTACCATTTGACAGCTAGTGCTTTTGTTGTGGGCTCTCATTTGACAACCGTGCTAATGTCGACTGTTGTCAGTTTGCTTTGGTCGGAATAGGGTTGCCATCCCCCCGGCTGCAGTGCACGATACAACTTTGGCCTGTGGAATGTGTGCGACTTCAAATGGATGTGGTCCTCGATCGTTCGGAGTGTGTTGTGCCCTGGAACAAGTGTGTATATGTTGGGCAGAATCTGGGGGATTTGTTGGTAACGAATAACGAGGAGAAGTTTTATTGCCGGAATTGAATTTTATTCTCTGAAGAACAGGGGCGCCGACTCTGGGGGGGCACGGTACTTTTTGCCCCCTTAAAATTAGGCAGGGGGGGCAGCCCATACATTGTGCCCCCCCAGAAATTTTGGAAGAAAAATATTCTTATTTTAAATATTACAAAAAAATCACAGGAATAATTGAAAATAATATTTAAAACTGAATTGGAATTAGATAGAATTCTTGTAAGCAATCTGTAAAATAGTTCAAAAACATTTGTTGTTTTCTAAATCGACAACGTTTCATCTATATTACTGCGCTCTCTTATGCTAACAAGGAAGGAAAACCAGCAAGCTTAGTATACAAGAGCAAACTTACGCAAACTCTTGCCAAAACAATCATCAAGTTTTCAGACGCAACATTCTGCGATTTGCCATTGTAGATCAGGATTTAGCGAAAATGAACTGAAACACTTTTCAAAATGGTCATTTGATGACAGCTTTATATTAAAAAAATGCTGATAAATTCGATATTTTTTTGAGTAATTTTAGGTAATTTTTTTTCTTGATTTCATTTTAAAAAAATGAAAATTTTTGGTAGTATCAAATTGTCATAATGCTTTTTTTGATTTTATTAAAAACCGTATGTGTATCTTTTTGGTTATTCGTAAATTCTTAAATTCTTAAATTCTTAAATTCTTAAATTCTTAAATTCTTAAATTCTTAAATTCTTAAATCCTTAAATTCTTAAATTCTTAAATTCTTAAATTCTTAAATTCTTAAATTCTTAAATTCTTAAATTCTTAAATTCTTAAATTCTTAAATTCTTAAATTCTTAAATTCTTAAATTCTTAAATTCTTAAATTCTTAAATTCTTAAATTCTTAAATTCTTAAAATTCTAAAATTCTAAAATTCTAAAATTCTAAAATTCTTAAATTCTTAAATTCTTAAATTCTTAAATTCTTAAATTCTTTAATTCTTAAATCCTTAAATTCTTAGATTCTTAAATTCTTAAATTCTTAAATTCTTAAATTCTTAAATTCTTAAATTCTTAAATTCTTAAATTCTTAAATTCTTAAATTCTTAAATTCTTAAATTCTTAAATTCTTAAATTCTTAAATTCTTAGAATTCTTAAATTCTTAAATTCTTAATTAATTCTTAAATTCTTAAATTCTTAAATTCTTAAATTCTTAAATTCTTAAATTCTTAAATTCTTAAATTCTTAAATTCTTAAATTCTTAAATTCTTAAATTCTTAAATTCTTAAATTCTTAAATTCTTAAATTCTTAAATTCTTAAATTCTTAAATTCTTAAATTCTTAAATTCTTAAATTCTTAAATTCTTAAATTCTTAAATTCTTAAATTCTTAAATTCTTAAATTCTTAAATTCTTAAATTCTTAATTCTTAAATTCTTAAATTCTTAAATTCTTAAATTCTTAAATTCTTAAATTCTTGATTCTTAATTCTTAAATTCTTAAATTCTTAAATTCTTAAATTCTTAAATTCTTAAATTCTTAAATTCTTAAATTCTTAAATTCTTAAATTCTTAAATTCTTAAATTCTTAAATTCTTAAATTCTTAAATTCTTAAATTCTTAAATTCTTAAATTCTTAAATTCTTAAATTCTTAAATTCTTAAATTCTTA
>NC_051862.1:210221076-210318566 GCF_015732765.1 Culex quinquefasciatus | reverse complement strand
GTACCACCCCGGCCGAGTTAAAATGCGTAACCGGAAAAGAAGGTGTGCATGCCTGGCACGAACACTCAAAGCGTGTTCTAGCGTGTTGCTCGTACTGACTCAGAGCAAGGGTGAGATGTAGGTGTAAGGGCAGTGCGTCAATCGGGAACCTAGTGCATAAGATCGGTCAAGGCCCGTTCTTACATGAAAATTGCGAATTGCGAATTGCGAAATTCTTAAATTCTTAAATTCTTAAATTCTTAATTCTTAAACTTTAAATTCTTAAATTCATAAATTCTTAAATTCTTAAATTCTTAAATTCTTAAATTCTTAAATTCTTAAATTCTTAAATTCTTAAATTCTTAAATTCTTAAATTCTTAAATTCTTAAATTCTTAAATTCTTAAATTCTTAAATTCTTAAATTCTTAAATTCTTAAATTCTTAAATTCTTAAATTCTTAAATTCTTAAATTCTTAAATTCTTAAATTCTTAAATTCTTAAATTCTTAAATTCTTAAATTCTTAAATTCTTAAATTCTTAAATTCTTAAATTCTTAATTCTTAAATTCTTAAATTCTTAAATTCTTAAATTCTTAAATTCTTAAATTCTTAAATTCTTAAATTCTTAAATTCTTAAATTCTTAAATTCTTAAATTCTTAAATTCTTAAATTCTTAAATTCTTAAATTCTTAAATTCTTAAATTCTTAAATTCTTAAATTCTTAAATTCTTAAATTCTTAAATTCTTAAATTCTTAAATTCTTAAATTCTTAAATTCTTAAATTCTTAAATTCTTAAATTCTTAAATTCTTAAATTCTTAAATTCTTAAATTCTTAAATTCTTAAATTTAAATTCTTAAATTCTTAAATTCTTAAATTCTTAAATTCTTAAATTCTAAATTCTTAAATTCTTAAATTCTTAAATTCTTAAATTCTTAAATTCTTAAATTCTTAAATTCTTAAATTCTTAAATTCTTAAATTCTTAAATTCTTAAATTCTTAAATTCTTAAATTCTTAAATTCTTAAATTCTTAAATTCTTAAATTCTTAAATTCTTAAATTCTTAAATTCTTAAATTCTTAAATTCTTAAATTCTTAAATTCTTAAATTCTTAAATTCTTAAATTCTTAAATTCTTAAATTCTTAATTCTTAAATTCTTAAATTCTTAAATTCTTAAATTCTTAAATTCTTAAATTCTTAAATTCTTAAATTCTTAAATTTAAATTCTTAAATTCTTAAATTCTTAAATTCTTAAATTCTTAAATTCTTAAATTCTTAAATTCTTAAATTCTTAAATTCTTAAATTCTTAAATTCTTAAATTCTTAAATTCTTAAATTCTTAAATTCTTAAATTCTTAAATTCTTAAATTCTTAAATTCTTAAATTCTTAAATTCTTAAATTCTTAAATTCTTAAATTCTTAAATTCTTAAATTCTTAAATTCTTAAATTCTTAAATTCTTAAATTCTTAAATTCTTAAATTCTTAAATTCTTAAATTCTTAAATTCTTAAATTCTTAAATTTAAAATTCTTAAATTCTTAAATTCTTAAATTCTTAAATTCTTAAATTCTTAAATTCTTAAATTCTTAAATTCTTAAATTCTTAAATTCTTAAATTCTTAAATTCTTAAATTCTTAAATTCTTAAATTCTTAAATTCTTAAATTCTTAAATTCTTAAATTCTTAAATTCTTAAATTCTTAAATTCTTAAATTCTTAAATTCTTAAATTCTAAATTCTTAAATTCTTAAATTCTTAAATTCTTAAATTCTTAAATTCTTAAATTCTTAAATTCTTAAATTCTTAAATTCTTAAATTCTTAAATTCTTAAATTCTTAAATTCTTAATTCTTAAATTCTTAAATTCTTAAATTCTTAAATTCTTAAATTCTTAAATTCTTAAATTCTTAAATTCTTAAATTCTTAAATTCTTAAATTCTTAAATTCTTAAATTCTTAAATTCTTAAATTCTTAAATTCTTAAATTCTTAAATTCTTAAATTCTTAAATTCTTAAATTCTTAAATTCTTAAATTCTTAAATTCTTAAATTCTTAAATTCTTAAATTCTTAAATTCTTAAATTCTTAAATTCTTAAATTCTTAAATTCTTAAATTCTTAAATTCTTAAATTCTTAAATTCTTAAATTCTTAAATTCTTAAATTCTTAAATTCTTAAATTCTTAAATTCTTAAATTCTTAAATTCTTAAATTCTTAAATTCTTAAATTCTTAAATTCTTAAATTCTTAAATTCTTAAATTCTTAAATTCTTAAATTCTTAAATTCTTAAATTCTTAAATTCTTAAATTTAAATTCTTAAATTCTTAAATTCTTAAATTCTTAAATTCTTAAATTCTTAAATTCTTAAATTCTTAAATTTTAAATTCTTAAATTCTTAAATTCTTAAATTCTTAAATTCTTAAATTCTTAAATTCTTAAATTCTTAAATTCTTAAATTCTTAAATTCTTAAATTCTTAAATTCTTAAATTCTTAAATTCTTAAATTCTTAAATTCTTAAATTCTTAAATTCTTAAATTCTTAAATTCTTAAATTCTTAAATTCTTAAATTCTTAAATTCTTAAATTCTTAAATTCTTAAATTCTTAAATTCTTAAATTCTTAAATTCTTAAATTCTTAAATTCTTAAATTCTTAAATTCTTAAATTCTTAAATTCTTAAATTCTTAAATTTAAATTCTTAAATTCTTAAATTCTTAAATTCTTAAATTCTTAAATTCTTAAATTCTTAAATTCTTAAATTCTTAAATTCTTAAATTCTTAAATTCTTAAATTCTTAAATTCTTAAATTTAAATTCTTAAATTCTTAAATTCTTAAATTCTTAAATTCTTAAATTCTTAAATTCTTAAATTCTTAAATTCTTAAATTCTTAAATTCTTAAATTCTTAAATTCTTAAATTCTTAAATTCTTAAATTCTTAAATTCTTAAATTTTAAATTCTTAAATTCTTAAATTCTTAAATTCTTAAATTCTTAAATTCTTAAATTCTTAAATTCTTAAATTCTTAAATTCTTAAATTCTTAAATTCTTAAATTCTTAAATTCTTAAATTCTTAAATTTAAATTCTTAAATTCTTAAATTCTTAAATTCTTAAATTCTTAAATTCTTAAATTCTTAAATTCTTAAATTCTTAAATTCTTAAATTCTTAAATTCTTAAATTCTTAAATTCTTAAATTCTTAAATTCTTAAATTCTTAAATTCTTAAATTCTTAAATTCTTAAATTCTTAAATTCTTAAATTCTTAAATTCTTAAATTCTTAAATTCTTAAATTCTTAAATTCTTAAATTCTTAAATTCTTAAATTCTTAAATTCTTAAATTCTTAAATTCTTAAATTCTTAAATTCTTAAATTCTTAAATTCTTAAATTCTTAAATTCTTAAATTCTTAAATTTAAATTCTTAAATTCTTAAATTCTTAAATTCTTAAATTCTTAAATTCTTAAATTCTTAAATTCTTAAATTCTTAAATTCTTAAATTCTTAAATTCTTAAATTCTTAAATTCTTAAATTCTTAAATTCTTAAATTCTTAAATTCTTAAATTCTTAAATTCTTAAATTCTTAAATTCTTAAATTCTTAAATTCTTAAATTCTTAAATTCTTAAATTCTTAAATTCTTAAATTCTTAAATTCTTAAATTCTTAAATTCTTAAATTCTTAAATTCTTAAATTCTTAAATTCTTAAATTCTTAAATTCTTAAATTCTTAAATTCTTAAATTCTTAAATTCTTAAATTCTTAAATTCTTAAATTCTTAAATTCTTAAATTCTAAATTCTTAAATTCTTAAATTCTTAATTCTTAAATTCTTAAATTCTTAAATTCTTAAATTCTTAAATTCTTAAATTCTTAAATTCTTAAATTCTTAAATTCTTAAATTCTTAAATTCTTAAATTCTTAAATTCTTAAATTCTTAAATTCTTAAATTCTTAAATTCTTAAATTCTTAAATTCTTAACAAATAAATTGATGTTAAATTTTCGATTTTTTTGAACATTGATTGTAATTTCCAAATTTTTTGAATTTCTGAATTTCAACTTTTGATTTCTTAACATTTTTAAGCCATGAGTTTTTTTCAACCCTAGGGTTTATTTTAAATTTAAAATTTTGGAATATTTATTTTTTTTCTGTTATTTTTTTCTAAATTGCAGATTTGAAAAAAAAATGTTTTTTTAATGTGTATTTTCCAATTTCTAAAGTTCTAATTTTTTGCTTTTTACTTTTGTTTTCATCTTTAGAATATTTGTGTTGTTGAATTTTAAATACCTGATCATTTTTATTATTGACTGTTACTTCTGAAAAATAAGTGAGAATATGCCAATTAGAAGGAATTCGCCTTCCAAACATATAAAAAATTTCCCCAATAAACATTCAAGAAAAAAAAAATGGATTCCGGATGAAAAAAACTCTTATCACATCGTAATATTCAAATTTGTAAAATTCGTGATATACAATAAACTTAAACATGAAATCGCCACTCTCACCTAACGATTTCGGAAAAAAACCGAGCCCCCCCAACATTATGGACTAGTCGGCGCCTCTGCTGAAGAACCAGTTGACTGTGGAATATTTCTTAATCCTCCAGCGATGCGAATCGCGTATCAAATTTTTGGACAGCGACACTTGCTTTACAAAAATAAGTTAACCTTACAAATAATTGTTTGTAAGCCCCGTGGAGAATCTCCCCTTTCCTCTGAAAAAGTGGAAGATCAATACTTTCGGTATTCGAAATCATTTTCCTTTCATCTAGTTTGCTGGAAGATCGGGAGATCAGAATGGTTTTAATCTTAATTATCAAAGCCGGTGGCCCCTCCTAAATCGACACATGGCGATTCAGAAAACAATTCCACCAGTAAGAAGAATTCCGGATGTAGTTAATCAAACGCGCTACTTAATCCAGATTCGTACAAGCTCCCTGTTTAAACAAAGTCCGCAAAAACAAACCATAAATTCGCACTCGCAGTATGGCAGTCTTCAAAGCGATCGCGCAGAGTCTTTCAGAACCGCGAACTTGCGTTCAACAAAGGCACGAGTGTAAACAAACCGCCGGTATACCAATCAGTTTCGATAAACAACTAATCTGCGCTGCTCCCCTCTCTCTGGACAATAACATCAACAACAGCCGATCCATCTCATTAGCGCGCGCGGATGCTGCGAAGATCAATCGCCGTGGATTCGCCACAGCGCACGCTTCTTCCCCGAGAATTTGTTTATATTTCAAACATTTGCCACACACGTTACACGGCCACATTTCCCCCGGAGTCATCGGAGGTCTATGAGTTTTGAGGTATTTGCTGAACGCTCATTATGCTCGAGCTTTTTTTTGCTCCAAACGTCGAAAATTGCACAAATACAAAGAAGTTCGAGCAATTCTCAGGTATGTTCTTGAGATGCTGTGAGAACGAACGACAGAACCCCGTGAGAGATTGCAGATTTGCTCCGTGTCTGGCGACACGAGAGGGTCCGGAACAGGTATGAATTCAGGTTGATCCTCTGTTCAGAAGGGATCAAGTCTTGTAACCTTTCAGTTAACAAAGACGTAACGGCAGATAATGACTTAATCCTCTAATGGAATGTACTTCTCGGATGCTGAGATATTGATCGCCGGAGAGTCGTACTTCAACCCTGACAGAGACTTCGTCGGACAAGCACAGAACAAACAGCGCGGTGGTGGCGGCGTCCTCTTCGGTGTTCATGAAGAGTGCTCGATTCTCACCGCTGCTCCTCCACCATGGAAGCAAGCATTTGACAGGCCTCTTTAATGGTCTGTATACATGCGATTTCCAAACAAACTTCTGCACTACTGCAAGATTACATCGACCAGACGTCTCGGACTCAAGCAATTTCATTCAGCTCAAGTCGAACCACCCCACGTCTTGGTTTAGGGTCGGAACAAACAAATTTACACAGCTCGCAAACCAAAAAACCGGAAAGAGCCACCAAAACTGTTGGGTTTCGTTTTCAAACACGATGCTTTTTTTCATGCGCTTCTCGGTGGCAAATTGGTAGATCCGTTTCCCGGATGGACCCAAACCGAGTCGAGTTGTGTTTGCGGTTTTGTCGTCTGTCAAAATCAACAAATTTTCGAAAGCCATCATCATCATCGTCTCTTTTGTGGGGTTGTCGTAACACCCGGTCGTCGTGTGAAATTAGCATCTCTCACATTTGCCAGGGCAATAATATGGGCAAATGGGTAGTGTAGAGGTACCTCTGCCTAACATCATAATACTGGTTTTCTGTTTGTTGGCTGTGCGTGTGTTATGTTAATGAGAGGGCGCGCGCGCAATCGGCAGCGGTGCGGTCATCGTTCAAGAGCTGGTTGACCCAGGTTTTGCCCCTCCGGGAGTGGACAGGGGGTCATCCGCGGCACATTGCTGGTGTAGACGAAGATGGGACAGGTTTTAGGTTGGAAGATTTAAAGCCACGCGTGCAGCATAATGGGGCTGATATGGAGATGTTATGTGACAATATTGATATGTTATGAAACCAAATGTAAATGCTATTTGAATAGATGTGAAATAAATTGTACCTATGATTTTTTCAAGGCAGTTGTTTCAATGTTCTTTCTAACAAGTGGTTTACTTTAAACCAAGATTTTAACATTTTATTTATGCTTTTTAAACCTAATTTTAATTTTTGTTTTCTTTTTTTCTCAAAAACTTAGGGGGTATAAAAAATTAAATTTCTGTTTTTAAATTAAGGCCGTATTTTTTGAAGTTAATGTCCTTCGACTCTGGTCCGGGTCGAGGGGGCGCAAAAAAAATAAAAAAATATAAAAATTGAAATTACAAGCCATGGTCTAAACATTTGAATTTGAAAAAGTGTTTTAAAATGCATTTTACACCTGCCCAGTTGTTTTGCAATCATTAGTGTTCAAAATATGAAAGTATTAAGGTGAAGCCGTTGATCATTTTCTAAGAAAATTAATCATCACTATAAAAAATTGTGCATCAAATTCAATTTAACGAATTTCAGCACCAAATGGAATCAGCATGTTCCAGTTGTTGCCTTCTTGAAGCCACTGAAGAAATTTTTGATCTAAATCAATTGTGCTTCAAAATTTATATAATTTTGTGGCACAGTCATTGACGTCCTAGTTGGCAATCATTGATTAATGACGATTTCCATAACTTAACAGGGACTGCGATAATCGTTACCAAAAGGAATCAGCATGTGTAGCGCACTATTCTAAACAACTTGTTGAAGGAATTTTGTCAAAATATTGAAAGCGACGCAAAATTTATATCTTTGAAGGAAAAATCATAACAATGATAAAAGTCTTCAAAAAAAAAAAAACACTTTTTGCGATGCTGTACTTTACATTTTTACAAAAATGTAAATATTTTTGATCAAAACCAGACATGCTAAATATGATTTTTAATGCAGGAAAATGCATTTCTAATTATTTTCAGTTGATTAGAGTTCTGTTGCCTTTGAAATTTTGAAGTTTTTTAAAAAAATATTTTTTTGGACCCTGATTTTTCGGACCGATTTTGAAGAGGGGGGAGGGGCGACATAAACTTTGAAAAATATTTACAACGGCCTAAATGATTGTAAGACATCTGTACTGACTCTGTTCGCATAAATGTCCCATATTCATTTTCATCACGTTTGAATTATTGATAAACAGTTTGGTTTAAAATCGTGTGGCTTAAAAAATATAATAATTGAAATTGCTAGCCAGAATTTCAACATTGTAATGAATAAAACCATTGGAGAATGCATTGTTCACCCGTACATCTGATATCCAATCATTAGTTTTCCAAAAATGTAAGATCTGCCGAAGAAACTTTTTTTTGCGGAAAACAGAACTTTTTGCGAGTTTGTACATCAAAAATTCAACAAAAATGTAATTATTTTTTTAATTAACCTTAACATGATAAAAATTATTCATAAGATTCTAAATTTAATTTTTAATTTTTCAAAGTTTATGTCGCCCTCCCCCCCCTCCTTCAAAATTTGTCCGAAAAATCAGAGGCCAAAAAATATTTTTTCAAGAAACTTCAAAATTTTAACGAAAATAGAAGTTAAATCAACTGAAAACAATCTAATATGCATTTTTCTGCATTGATAATCATATTCAGCATGTTTGGGCTGGATTAAAAATACTTTGAATTTTTATCGAATTCTAATGCACAGCAACGCAAAAACTTTTTTTTTTGCAAAAAAAAAATTTTTTTTGTCAATACTTAGGATATTTCGAAAACTCACGATTGCAAAACAACTGGACATGTGTATAACGCATTTTCAAACACTTTTGCATTCAAATGTTGACACCATGGCTCGTAAATTCAATGTTTAAACTTTTGATTTTAATCATTCATGTCCATTTGTTGGAAGTTTAACTGCTAAACCCAAATCGTGCGCTTTGAACGTGTTTTTTTTCAGAGAGTTCAGCGAATTTGATCCTTTAATCGTGTGATGCCAGAAAAAAAGTTTTTTTTTGTCTAAAAAATATATTTTCATGATAAACGGCAGGATCTGGTGTGTAACAAATCAATATTACACAGTCACATTTTTTTGTTGATAAACAATTCACAATTTCGTATTTTATACAACTTAATAAAGTTTTGGAGTTCCTCAAAACAATGATTTGTACTATAGTTCATTTTGATTTAATTGTATATTCTATCAGGTGACAGGTGATAGAAAAATCATACAAAAAACCTTCGAAATTTGCTTAGGAAAAGGATAGAAATAGAAAAATCTTGAAATTATCAAATGCATTTTTACAATATTTCATCAACGCCATTTTGGTAACAATCAAAAATTAGGTATTAAGGTATTTTGTTATTGTGATTCATTTCCGAAGTGAAATTTTTCCAATGCCTTCGCATAATAAAGACTGGACTGTTGTAGTACTTTTCGATTTAGAATTGAATTTTACATTGAAAAAAATATTTTTTTTAAATATTTTAATTTACATTACATTCTACAATTTTATGTTCAGTTCAGAATCGATTATCCGAAGTCTCGATTATCTGAAGGGTGGGTATGGTTCTTCCGATAATCGAGTGACCCGAGCATGGGTAAATAAGAAAAGAAATGCGTAATAATACCTTTCTCTGGTATCAATACCAAATTTTGGTATTCCTGGACCCTTTAAAATTTGTCTTAAGGATTATGCAAGAGCAAAATGTGCTATCATACCAATTTAAGGTATTGTTTTGATATTGCAAAATTGCAGAATTTGTCAATAGTCGAACACCACATATTGGTATTCTTTTGGTATTACAGTGTTTTATCAAATTCCTCTGAAACTATGGGAAAATTTTGACCAATTTTGACAAAAGAGAAAGAAATGACCCCTAAAGAAATGACTTGAAATTGTGGAAAATTTTCTAAGTCAGGGTGGCACATTTTGGTATTATTTTGGTATTAAAGTGTTTTATCAAATTCCTCTGAAACTATGGGAAAATTTTGACCAATTCTGACAAAATAATTAATTTTGCGCTAAAATGATGTCTCAAAGCGAATGCTTTCATTGAAAACCGGAAATTTCAAACTTGATTTTAAACTTGACTTGAAATTGTGGAAAATTTTCTAAGTCAGGATGCCACATTTTGGTATTATTTTGGTATTGAAAGGTTTCATCAAATTCCTTTGAAACTACGGGAATTTTGTTATAAATTTTGATGAGATAATTAATTTTGCGCTAAAATGACTTGAAACCCAAAAGTGTTAAAGCTGATTTTCATTTTTTTTATATACCCACTAAGATTTTTGTTTTAAAACGTTGAAATTTCTCTAAGTTGGGATAACCAAATACTTTGAAAAAACGAGTTAATCGACAGATTATAAAATTTTGGTGAATTTCAATCCAGTTTCATTTTAATAACACTTATTTTTCAATCTTGCTATTTTTCCGAATCTTCAAGAACTTCAAGAACAGGCCGTTCATCAATGACAAATGCATTCAATGTGGTGTAGAATATCACTAAGAACAACATGGAATCATCAGGTGAGTAGATTTGGCTGTTGCATAAGGATCATTTACGTTTTTTTCACTAACTGCAACTGCTGCACTAAAAATGGTATGAAAATAGCAAATTTTGGTATTACTTGTGCAAATACCAGCGACCAAAATGTGCTCTTGGTTGCCCAGTAATAGATGGTAAAATACCATGAAATCAAACCAATATCATGTATTTGGAAGACCACAGAAATACCAAAATCTGATTTTCCAAGGGCGCGGGAATACCTAAAAAATAAACTATGGCAATACCAAGTTTTGGTATTTAAGCAATGTTCAAAAATCCAGAAGACCTCAACTTGGTATTGAACTGGTTTTATTTTGAGGTATTATTTTACCCTTGGAATAACATGGTTTGGTATTGTTGTGCTTCACATACTAGACTTTGGTATGATTTCATGGTATTTTACCATCTATTACTGGGCAACCAAGGGCACATTTTGGTCCCTGTTATTTGCCCAAGTAATACCAAAATTTGGTATTCCCGTGTTATTTACCCCTGCTCGGGCGACGAACATTTTTTTTCGCATTTTGTTCATTTTCTTAATTTTAACATAAAAATTATGTCAATTTTAGTCAAATTGGAATTGTTAAGTGCCTATTAAATTACAAATTGCATTTGCCCAACATTTCATTATCACCCTTTTGGCGGCCAATTTGGCTTAAAAAAAATTCTAAATCATTTTTAAAGTAGTTTGGGGTAATTCTCAAGTTCGACAATCAAAAATAAGGCAACGATTTTTTGTGATTCAATAATGTTAGACCGACTGGGAAGAAACTAATAACAGTCCAGACTCGATTATCCGAAGGCCTCGAAAAAAATTTACTTCGGGTAATCAAGTCGAACCGTATATCCTTTTTTTTATTTTCTTACTTTAAACATCAAATTCGAGTTCTGTGACCTCAATTTCGACAATTCAAAACATTTTTGATTTAAAAATTCTAAATCACTTAATAGTAGTTTAAGGGCCATACTTAAACTGAACATTCAAAAATAAGACAACGAAAAAAAAATATGTTTTTTCGTGATTCGATTATCCGAAGTGAAATTTTGTCAAGGCCTTCGGATAATCGAGTCTGGACTGTATTCAAATTTCACTTAAACGGGGTCGTAGAACTCGAATTTGATGTTTAAAACAATAAAAAAACACAGTTTCAAGCTCGTCTAGAGATGGGGTTGAGTTGTGATTTTTAAAGTTGTTTTGACGAATTTTCTCGAAACACCCCAATGCTTGCGAACTTTTTTATTTCAACCATTCGACGACAACTCTTAACCAACAACACTCAACTCGACTTCGTCGTCGGTGGTAAAAGCTGTAGAAGCAGAAGCAACAGAGACCGATAAAAACAAGAAACTGTTGTTCAACGAATCAACCATCTCGAGTCAACGCTGAATATGCTGCTGAAAATAACTTTTATGCTGCAGCCCAGCCTCACTCTCTGTTCATGCTGAACACCAAGCTCAACCATGTTGCGCCGCAGCGTGTTGCTGGGAGAATTGAGCTACTCTCTCACACCAAAAGAGTCGCCCAGCAGCAGCCATATTAGTGCTCTCTCGGCGGTGCTATGTTTTCATTTCAGTTTTGCTGTCGAAGCGAAGCGGTGTTGTGTTGCTGTTACCTTGCCGCTGTTCCGTGGAAGAAGAAACCGTTGAGGTTGTGGAGTCAGGAATTTCGCTGCAAGAGCGCGCGCGCGAGATCGTGGAGTTGCGGGAAGTGAAGTGCTGCGATCAACTCCAGGTTTTCGAGGTACACAGTGGAAAGTGGTCTACGCGGCTTTTGTGAGTGTATGCTGTGTGGTGGCGCGCAGATCGCGGCTCTTGAGCTATTCAACGTAGAGTTGCCGGTCTTGGTGGAAGTGTGTGGTATAGTTCCGTGGCGCGTAAAAAATACCTTTGGTGAAGCTGTACTGTTGGTGTGGTAGCGCTAGAGATTCTTTTGCCTTTTCTGGACCATCTCGAGCTTTGGAGTGCGGGTCTTCACGCAGCATCCCACAAGGGACTCTGGGTCAAGAAGTTGCGCGCACACGTTTTTGAACACCAGAGTGGCGGATACACCTAAAGGAAGAGACCGTTGTGTTTTCGTTTTTCGGGAACGCTGCAAAACGGGAAGAAAATAAAAATCGGATGAAACAGCAACAAAAGTAGAGTGAAGACGACTAAAGAGCAATAATAAAAGGTTGAAAGATTTTGTTCCTCTCTTTAACTCCCGTGCTGAAGGTCTGGTTAGTTGTGTTCCAGTTTTGGGATATTCACGGTAAAGAGCTCGTTCGGAAGAAGGTGTGGACCCCGAAAGTGAAACAGCTCAAGGAGAAGTGACCCGGCCTGAAGAAGCGATTTCGTAGGAAAACACGTGGAACCGTAACGAGAGAGAGAGAGGTGCGAGGGTGGCTTGTTGGCGTATGTGTAATACACATAGTTTGGTGAAGAAGGAAGAGACGCTTAAGAAAACAGCAGAAAAATCTATCAAAACAACTTGTGAGGAAGTGTGAGGTGAACGGTGCGTTATTATTTGGTATTTGGATTGCTGGAACAACATCGAAGAAGACGACGACGCACTTGTACGGAATCTGTGAAGTGGAAGTTGACGACAGTTTGTGGGCGCGACGAACAACAAATTTGAAGAGCTGTTGTGGAACAGGATCTAGAATTGGACGGTAGACGTGAGAGGTGAGTGGAATTTAAGTTATTCATATAGGCTTATGATAATAGGGTGTGCTATAAGGGGGAATGTTTGAGCTGGTTTTGATTGGAGCGACCATGGAAGTTGACGGAAATTCTTGAAAACTGGTTGCGGAAAAATAAATCTGCACATAATCAATTTTATAATTAGATTACCAGTGATTTATTGCACCTTTTTTGTAATATTTAAAGTCAACTGTGTAATTATGTCCACAGTGTTTCTAGATTGATACACGTCTGAACATATTTGAAAAAGCTGTTTTAATCTAGTTAAGGAAAATCCTCTTGCTAACCATGAACCATAGGCCGTTGTAAACATTTTCCAAAGTTTTCGTCTACTCCTCCCTCCCTGAGAAAACGGTCTGAAACATTGGTCTATAAAAATATTTGTTTCCAAAAAAACATCAAAATTAGTGCAATCAGATGGAAACAATTTAGAATGCATTCTCCTGCGTTTATTTCATTTCATTTCATTTTATTAGGTTGCTTTAACAATTACATTGGTGCAGTTGTTATCCTGAGCTGAGATATGGACTACCTTTCAACAGCTGATTTGTTCAAAATGGGGAGAGAGTTAACTGGTACTGAGGAGAACGAATTGGACAGAGAAGGAAAAAAAATAGCTAAATTCCTGCGTTTAAAATCATTTTTAACATTTTTTAGTAAACTTTCGAAAAAAATGTTTTCCGCGCAATGTCACCTCCATTGACGGTAATAAATAGGCTTAGTGATTTTTCACGCTCAAAAATTGCAAATTTCACGGGGACTTTAATTTCAAAACACCAAATTTCACGAAAATTTCGCGGAACGTGAAAAAACTACTTTTCATGCTTGTTTTCAATAAACTTAAAAAATCATAACTTTATTTGAACGTGACACTACAAAAACTTATAGTTAACTTAAAAAAAAACGTATAGCCATTTATTGAGCTGCTTTTTTAATGTTCGACTGATATAGCTAAACAGTTTGCGCCGATTTGCTACTATTTTATCCTTTACATTTTATTGAATTTCATATCAAATCCAAATTCAACAAAACAATCTAACAATTAGAATAACTTTTTTTGCGATATTTTTCCTTGTTGAAAATATTTTTTGAGTTTTCATTTCACTTTTCAAAAACTAAATTTAAAATCGATAGGCAAAATAATTTAATCTGTAACGAAATCTTCAAAATGTTATTTAAAAAAATCCGAACAAAAACAAACATTTTTTCTAATTTCCACGGGAGCCATTCACGCAAGTAATCAAATATTGTGAAAATTAAACAGGTGAAATGTTCTTAAAAGGTGACTTTAAAGATAAAAAACTAAATCGAAAAAAAAACTAAAAAATAAAAATAAATTGTTATTACAGGTCATGAAAACATTGCTAAATCAAGTTAGTTTCCTTAGTAAAATTGGAAAGATTATCTAGTAAAAAGCAATCTATTTACTCAATATTTTTTCTTTACTCTGATGAAATTCAATTTATCAATCTATTTTTTTGCTCCTCCTGTTGAATCATTGACCGGAGGAAAAGGGAAAGACGAATTTTTCCACTTAATGTTACTTTTACAAGAATGTTTCTACTAATTGATTTCTAAAAAAAAACAAAAACAAATATCACAATAAAATAAAATTTAACAAGTTTCGGTTGAAAAGTACAGAATTTATAAACAAAATGCGAGATTATTTTTTTTCTTTGACTGATTTTTGTTAACATCATTTAAGTTTTCGTTGCATCTTAGTAAATGTTCTAACAATTTTATGTTAATATAGGTTTTTCTAACAATTTTTCAAATGATTAATATCACACTTTTCAATTGAAAACTAATAAAATTTACTCAAAAGCCATTAATGAATGCAAAATTGATTATGTTATTATTTTTAAGAATTGATTTGAGAAAATTGACAAATTTCACGGGAGGGCAAGGAAATCTTCAAATTTCACGAATTTCACGCTGTCCGCGAAATCGTGAAAATTCACTAACCCTAGTAATAAACAAAACTAATTGCAGCAGAAGGTCAAATTAAAAAAAAAATAATGAGTAAAAAAACACTGGCCCGTAAATACTCGAAATAGAAGTTTATCTGAGATAACCCTTTTTTGAAAATTTTAGAGGTTTAACTCTTGAAAATTTAAAGAATAACATTCGAAGAGTGTCTAATACATATTTACTGTTTTATTTTAATTTTCGAAATAAAAAGGGCCTTATAATATATATATTAAAAAAATATATTCAAATTGTTGTTAAGATGTTGGCAATAGAAAATAGGGGTTGTTTGGCTGGGACTTCGAAAACTATTATGTTTTTGTTTATTTTTCTTTAAGTCACTTAGTAAGCAGAAACTCAATCTTAAGTGTTTCTTTGATTTTTTAAATTTTCTGAACTATTTGAAAAAAAAGTCAATCAAACGCTATCTGGCTCTATCTCGAAAAAATATCAACATCTCTGGGAAGTACTTTTCGATTGCTAATTTTATTTTGCATTTAAAACATTTTTTCTAATTTACCGTTGGGTTACCGTGACCCTCCGATGTGGGGTTTTGGTCAGCTCTTTATACACAGTAAAAAATTATAAATTTGTAGGGTGTCATTTTGGAATGTCTTTAATGTTGTTATTTTACCTCAATTTGGACTGAAAAAGAAGCAGTTCACCAAAAAGGTGGTAAAATTACATATTTTTTGGAGGTAAAATAACACATTTTTCTGATATCAAAGATGTACTCATTCCCAGATGTAATGTTATCATGACGTTTTATGAATGTGTAAGAAAAATGGCGAAAATGATATGAAAAACGAAAAATATCAAAGTAAAAAACCCACACGAAAACGTTAAAAATTGATTTTGGGAAAAAGAAGATTAAAAAAATCCTCCAAGAGATAAATTTAAATTGTTGCTGCCAACATTGTATGGAGCCTTGTATAAGAAAGTGTATGAATCATCCGTTTTCGCCTAGAATTATATCGGGGGGACAAAATTCACCAGCTGTATTTCTTCAAATCAGCTTATTTTTAGTGGAAATAAGCTTAGCTTCTATGCCAAAATCGGGAAATTTAAAAAAAGTGTATTTTTAAGACAAAAAAAAACTGCTAATAATTATGTTAGAACTATCAATAAACAACTTTACTCTTTCAAAATTATGGGTGTGGTTTAAAGGAATTGTCATAAATCTAGATTACATTGTCAAAAGGTCCTATCTGCATAAAAAACCCATGACGGATAGGTTGTTTTAAAAATTTAATCAAGAAATCACGTAATGAACAAAAATATGATTTTTCAACCTAAAAAAAAATGATTTGTGATAAAAGATATTATTTGCACTCAAAATAATTATACTTTGGGAAATGACTGATTAATGTATGTCTGTGTACGAGATCATATTAATTTGGATGTTGCCAGAATCGGGAAAAGTAGCAGACATTGTTGCCAAAATCGGGAGTTGCCAAAAACGGGATGGCACTGTATATCGGGAATCTCAAATGAAAACAAAAGGGGTGCATATTGCCCCGCATACTTAGGTAAAGCCTTCTACAAAATAGTAGGTTATGCAACATATTGCAAAACTAGATTCTTTCTGCACAAGTCGTACATTTATCCAATGAGGCTCTGCAGAGTTCAATTTTCCAGCTCCAAAAAAAGGTGCTGAAAAGTACTACATTTCAGCATTGTTTGTTGGTAGGAAAAAGTAGGTCGTTTCGTTTCTCCTAACACGGAGAAAAAAGAGTTCCCAAGATCGTGAACAAGCGTTCATGAAAATGGGAACCACGAACAAATTGTTCAAATCCCATGGTACGATTTCCAAAATATAATAATTAGATTAACAGTTTCTTGTAAACAATGCTAGAGTTGGCGGGGTCCGATCTTATTAAGGACCCAGGCTCGAAATGGAGTTAGAGTCGCTAAAATGGTCAGAATCTGGAGTCGAAGTCGGCTAATTTTCAACAACTTTCTATGAGAGCTTGAGTCGAAGTCAGAATTGGAGTCGTAGTCACTTCAAAAACTATCCAACTTTGCTGCCCTGCTCGTAAGAACCTTGTTAAGTTGCAAACTTGGGTCCTCCCAAATAGTGATTGTTTAGACTGTTTCTGTGTTTCTTTCGTGTTCTTATATAATTTCCTAAAACCTCCTATTCTCCCTGATTACAATCGCGTTTCCCAAAACCCATTCCCGTGGCCAGTTGTTTGCAAATTATATCGAAACCCACCCTAGATCCATCTTCTAGCCATCATTTCGCACATCCGCCTTTATTACCCCCCTAATGACGTATTATTTTTTTTCGCGAAACTCGACTATTTTGATCGCACCCGGCTCCCAATTAGGGGCGGTACGTGATAGTTCCTTTTGCACCACGGACGAAGGCCAACTTTTTATGGCACCTCCTAGAACCGCCAGCAAAACATCTGATGAAGCGCCCTCCTGTATCTACTAGGTGCTGCCTGGAAGCATTCTAAACATTCCAGGCTTCGTGACCGCACGGCTCAAAGTTCGAAGCAAGAAGAAAAAGAAATAGAAATAGTTCCGAGGAATGCCACCAATCAAAGTTCTCTCTCGAGGGAACACATTTCGTGATTTGAGATAGAAGGCTGCCGAGAATCTCGCGCGGAACAAAAACAACAAACCTTTCGTGTGTTGGTTTGCTGAAAAAAAAACCGCGGCAAAATATAAATTCATGCTCGTCTTCGCCGCCATCGTCGTCTTGTATGTACGTACACGGGGAAAAGTTAGTACATAACCGAGCATGAAACCAAGAGTGAGAAGGGTGTCCACCAAGCTGAAACAATGTTCGCTTTTTGTACCCAGCTCCACCGTCATCACTCCGGTGGGAGTCTTCCTCGCCCCGGGGGCGAGTGAGATTCTTCCCACTTCCATGAGAGAGGTCAGTTCTCATGGAATGAAATTCTTTAATTTAATTTTTTTTACTTTACATTTTTAATGTTAAAATCCTGAATTAGAATTGGAAAATGTAAAATTAAACAAAACTACAATTTGTATAAAAAACTAAAAAAATGAGGTAAATCAATATTTCATTATGACTCCAAATACAACTATCATACAAATTTGAAACAAATTAGCTGACTCCGACTCCGGCTTTTGAAGATTTGGCAACTCCGACATCGACTCTAAATTTGGCTATTCAAAATGTGCCGACTCCAACTCCAACTCCAACTCCAACTCCAACTCCAACTCCAACTCCAACTCCAACTCCAACTCCAACTCCAACTCCAAAACTTCGAACTTCACAGACTCTTATTCCGACTGTGACTCCGACTCAACAGGCTTGAAAAATTATTTATTTCTGAAAGTCCTATCATCATTCCGTTACAGTCATGCCCCGGTTATGATTCGTTCAGCTGCCTCGGTTTAGCACGGCCCAGTGCTTAACTGAAGCACAGAACTTATGCGACTTGGGCTATATGGGAGTCATTGGCTATAATCCTATGAAAAATCATCCAAACTTCAAAAAATTGTAGTGTTTTGGAATCGGGATAGTGTGATGAATTTCACAAAATACTTATTTTTTCGTGTATTTAGGAAAATGCAATGTTCCTCGGAAAAATTCCTAAAATTATTTTGATTGCAATTTGGGAATTAAATGGTCTTGATTTTTTCATACGTTTCGAAAATAATTAAAAAAATTTTTTAACATTCAGTGCAGAATCGATTATCCGAAGGCTTTGGCAAAATTTCACTTCGGATAATCGAATCACAAACAATTTTTTTCGATGTCTTATTTTTGATTGTCGAACTTAAGTATAACCCCTTAACTATTCTAAAGCGATTTAGAAATTTTCAATCCAAGATGGCTAACCCTTATTTAAAAAACCAAAAACAGATATTTTTTTGGAAAATACATAAATTTGTGAAAATTTTGAGTTGTTCAAAAAATAATATAAGTTTCAAAAGTTATGTATGGTTTTCCGATCATATACCCATATGGTAAAAACTGATTTTTTTAGTGTTTTTTCAAAAATACGTTGTTTTGTGTAAATTTTGAATATAAAAAAATATATTTTCGTTGAAATGCATGGAAAATCATTTAAAATCCGACTAAAGTATTTTTTTTCAGAAACACGCAGTTTTGGCAAAATTTCACAAAAAATATTACTATCGAAAAGTATTAAGATTTCCGGTCATTGCATCCCCCATATGCGATTCTAAAGCGAGGCAGGACTGTACAGTGTACGTGCATTTTTTTTTAAAATTTAATATAGGCAACCAACCATTCAAATTTGACCTGAATCGGGTCGCAGAACTCGAGTTTGATGTTAAAAGCAAGAAAATAAAAAAATGTTTTTTTTTGCTCATAGTAAACTTCGGACAGTTGAAACTTCGGATAATCGAGTCTGGACTGTATTCAAAATATTCACAAAACTACATATTTTCAAAAAAATACTCAAAATATCGGTTTTTACAATATATTTATCAAAAGATCGGGATTTGTTAATACATTTCGAAAGCTATACAATTTTTTTTTAAACTCAAAATTTTCATAAAGGTACGTACTTTTGAAAAATACTAAAATTTTCAGTTTTTTTGCAATATGGGTATCAAATGATGGGGTTTTTTCATATATTACGATATTATTAAAAAAAATCGTGAAATACTAAAAATTAAAAAATATTTTTTAATACTTGTAATTTTTAACCTAATCTATTCGATAGTAATAATATTTTTTGTCAAATACTCAAAATTTCCACAATAGTACGTATTTTCGAAATAAATACTCAACAAAATAGTTTGTTGCAAAATGGGTATCAAATTTTTTGAATTTTTTTAGACATTTCGGTAGTAACGTTATTTGTTAAATGCTAATAATTTTTAAACTAGTTTTGTAGTTTTGTGAAAATTAATATTTACACCCAAAATTAAAGAACGAGGGGATAGTCCTAACGAAAAGAAACGTGAGGAAAGTGCTATATTGCGAGAGTATAGTCCTCTCGCGTGTTCATTCGTTCATTGGAACAGTTCGTCCTATGAGTGGCTTATATGGACAAACGACCGCCACTTAGTCACCGAACCGTGGTGGCCCATACGGCAAAGGCACGGTTCAATATGCCGAAGGTCGTGGGTTCGAGTCTCCGTACCGGTACTTTTTTTTATAGATGAACTTTTTTGGAAAATGAACCATGAGTAAAGTACTCTTGGTAATTTTGGGATTTATCCTCTCCGTCCGCACACCGTACCATTTTACTACCGAATCGTGCTCTTTATCCTCTCGTATGCCGATGCCCAGTTCTGGGTGTAAAATCATATTATTACTATCGAAATTCATACTTAATTACACCCAGAACTGGGCATCGGCATACGAGAGGATAAAGAGCACGATTCGGTAGTAAAATGGTACTGTGGATAAATCCCGAAATTACCGAGAGTACTTTACTCATGGTTCATTTTACAAAAAAGTTCATCTATCAAAAAAAAGTACCTGTACCGAGACTCGAACCCAAGACCTTCGGCATATTGAACCTTTCCTTTGCCGTATGGGCCACCATGGTTTGGTGACTAAGTGACGGTCGTTTGTCCATATAAGCCACTCATAGGACGAACTGTTCCAATGAACGAATGAACACGCGAGAGGACTATACTCTCGCAATATAGCACTTTCCTCACGTTTCTTTTCGTGAGGACTATCCCCTCGTTGATCACTTGATACCCATATTTAAAAAAAACCAAAAACAGATATTTTTTTCGATAATACATAAATTTGTGAAAATTTTGAGTAGTTCAAAAAATAGAATAAGTTTCAAAAGTTATGTATGGTTTCCGATCATTTTATACCCATTTGGTAAAAACTGAATTTTTTAGTGTTTTTTTTTCAAAAATACGTTGTTTTGTGTAAATTTTGAATATGAAAAAATATATTTTTGTTGAAATGTCTGGAAAATCATTAAAAATCCGACCTAAGCATTTTTTTTTCAAAAACAAATAGTTTTGGGAAAATTTCACAAAAAATATTACTATCGAAAAGTATTAAGATTTCCGGTCATTGCATCCCCCATATGTGGTGCTAAACCGAGGCATGACTGTACAGTGTACACACCTTTTTGGGTACAGTTGCCTTAACAAACATAACATTACGGGTTTGTGTCACGCAAACTTCTTAAAGGCTACGCTCATTCTTTTATTCTGTTTCGGAATCATTCGGAATCATTTCAAACTTTGGTATTTTTTTACTTGTTTTTATTGACAAGGTTATTGACAATTATCTGTAAATTCGATTCTCCAGAGAATATCTCTTCCGCAACTTCAACCGCGGTTCTGCTGAATGGATCCGCGATCCCCGCGGGCACGTTCTCCATGCGATTTTCCGTTCGAAGATCCGCCAGAGGCGGAAGGAGGCAAAACGAAGCGATCTCCAAAGTCTCAGCTGCAAAAGGGTTCTAGTCGTCCGTCGCTCGGTTTAGCCGCAATGATTTATTTACAATTTAAATTACATCCAAACAGGATGCTCTCGATTCCTTTCCTGGATGTGTGGACCCCACGATGAAGCCGCGAATCATCTCATCCCCCGGAGGATGTCGAAATTCCGGCTCGACTGGGTCTCCCAAGACTCTTCGCAAGTTGTGGCTGTAGTTGTGAGTGCTGTGCACTTTTTCTTAAAAAACATGAACGCGAGGGCAAAATTGGCGGTTGTATTTCGCTCCAGATTCAGCGCTCGCTGTCGCAGGTATTGGTGGCGGCGCAGCATAACCAACCTCCCAGCATAGACAGAGCAAATGTTGCAACTCTACAAAACTGGTGCTGCTGCTGCAACATCGTGTGTCGGTCGTCGAAACGGGCCAATAAACTTGGCCGGGGATTGACTCGCCGTTGAACTGGAACGGCACTTCGAGGCAAGAGGCGAAGAGGTTGGAACCCAGTCTTCTTCACGGGGTGTGCTTTTTTGTGTGGGGATGTTGCAAATCGGTTCTTCAGCCGAACGGAACATTTGTTTGTGGTGGTTTGTTTTTCTTTTGCTTTTCAGGGGGAAGGAAAAGCTAAGATTGATTGAATCAGTTGAATTTGATGCAGTTAGATTCGAAGTTAATTCAGATTCAGAATCCTCTCCCGTAAACATGCTTCAAAACTCTTTTCTGATAAACAGGTCTTCCTTTGGAGCCTTCGTTCGAACGATCTCACGTACAGGGAAGAAAATAAAACCAACCTCGAATGCACTTGACATCGTCGTAAACACATTCCAGCTGCGCGACTGCGACCATAATACGATGTGCTTGAATTCATGTCAGAATGCAGTTCTGCTGGAAGCTTCTTGTTGTTTATTTCGGAACAGGATTGTGTAACGACCGTGTGATGGCAACGCGGAACATATACTCGATGCAGACCGCGTTTACAGTGAACTCACGTTTGAGGAGTTTCGAACGACTTCAGACTTCATAACTTTAAATGGGGATCCCAATTACTTGGTTGTCTTATTGTTGTTGTTTTTACAGAGAGCTCAATTTATGTTCGGAATACGTCAAAAAGTATTACATATGTATGGTATGTCCACGCATCCTTCCTCCCCTGTAGATTCTGTGAAATGTGATCCGTTCTCAGAATCCTCTCTGTGGTAAACACAACGCAGTAGGGCTGGCCGCTTTAATTTTTGTAATACTTTTTTTTGCAATGTATTGCAATAATTAATATGGACAAGAAAAGTCCTATTGGAAAATCTTTCTAGATTCTAGAAGTCGATTCCCGCGCCAATTCCGAACCTCCAAACCGCCAAACATCTCCCGCTGCCCGCCGTTCCGTAACTCTGGACTCTGACCCCGCTACGTCAATCTACGAGCCAGTCTCGAACCGATTCGACACAAAAATTGCACTCTCTTTCTCCGAAGCGAAGTGGTTGTTGTTGAAGTTGTTACTCAGCAATCGCTCAACCAATACCGCGATATGCGGCGTCGCAACAAACTGAGCAACTCGGCGCGGACTCTATGGACTCCGCGGCGAGAGAGCGCCGCGGATCAGCGGAAAATGTTAAATGCCAAACTCATTACCTTTCATTATTATTTGCTATTACAGTTTTGTGCCTGTTTTTTTTGCTTTGTTGTGGTGGTGGTGTTTCCAGTTTTGGCCTCTTTCACCCACGACGACCGGAGCATTTCTTCCACGACCGGTGAGCGCATCTGGAACAGTTCCGTTTTTTTCACTTTGGGGGCCACCCCCGCATTTGGAGGGTGGTCAGAGGAAGGTAATTTCCTCCGCTGTTCCCATAGTTGAGGGTTCAGAGTTGCCAGTTTGATTGGGCTGTGAAGATGAACTTTATGATATTTCAAATAATTCAATTTTAGAAGTTTTTAGTTTTTACACAAGAGACAAGAGACAAGAGACAAGAGACAAGAGACAAGAGACAAGAGACAAGAGACAAGAGACAAGAGACAAGAGACAAGAGACAAGAGACAAGAGACAAGAGACAAGAGACAAGAGACAAGAGACAAGAGACAAGAGACAAGAGACAAGAGACAAGAGACAAGAGACAAGAGACAAGAGACAAGAGACAAGAGACAAGAGACAAGAGACAAGAGACAAGAGACAAGAGACAAGAGACAAGAGACAAGAGACAAGAGACAAGAGACAAGAGACAAGAGACAAGAGACAAGAGACAAGAGACAAGAGACAAGAGACAAGAGACAAGAGACAAGAGACAAGAGACAAGAGACAAGAGACAAGAGACAAGAGACAAGAGACAAGAGACAAGAGACAAGAGACAAGAGACAAGAGACAAGAGACAAGAGACAAGAGACAAGAGACAAGAGACAAGAGACAAGAGACAAGAGACAAGAGACAAGAGACAAGAGACAAGAGACAAGAGACAAGAGACAAGAGACAAGAGACAAGAGACAAGAGACAAGAGACAAGAGACAAGAGACAAGAGACAAGACAAGAGACAAGAGACAAGAGACAAGAGACAAGAGACAAGAGACAAGAGACAAGAGACAAGAGACAAGAGACAAGAGACAAGAGACAAGAGACAAGAGACAAGAGACAAGAGACAAGAGACAAGAGACAGAGACAAGAGACAAGAGACAAGAGACAAGAGACAAGAGACAAGAGACAAGAGACAAGAGACAAGAGACAAGAGACAAGAGACAAGAGACAAGAGACAAGAGACAAGAGACAAGAGACAAGAGACAAGAGACAAGAGACAAGAGACAAGAGACAAGAGACAAGAGACAAGAGACAAGAGACAAGAGACAAGAGACAAGAGACAAGAGACAAGAGACAAGAGACAAGAGACAAGAGACAAGAGACAAGAGACAAGAGACAAGAGACAAGAGACAAGAGACAAGAGACAAGAGACAAGAGACAAGAGACAAGAGACAACGGCCAATGGTCAATAGCCAATATCCAATGGCCAATAAACAATTTGAGGTTTAAGAGGAAAAACATTAAGTCCTTCGAAACTGAGAACAAAATCAGTCAATTTTGCAACACTTCCCCCCGAACGGAATCAATAAATTTCCCCGAACATATTGAGTGATTTAAACTGCTTTTGTTTCCCTTCTCTCTGAACGCTGTAATGATCCCGGGATGGATTGCTTTCCCTCCAACCTGAAACCCGTGACTTTTTTGCGGGGTAGACCCCCTCCCCCCTTTCTCGGTGTCATTTTCATGCCAATCGTCAATTATCGTCAGTCGTCTCAAAGTGCAGAGCAATTGTTTTGTGCGCCAGTGTTGCCCGCGCGCCCTTCGGGGGCAAGTTCCGGCGACGCAGGACAACAGAGCGGGATATGTGTGAAACCAATGATCTGGAACGTGATTGCTTGTGATTACTTTACGCTTGATTCGTGATGCGTATTAAAAAGTGGAAAGGAATCGAACCCCCCCCCCCCCTTCGGGAGAGCGGAGGAAACTGTCATTTAAGTCGGCCGAAGGGCACAACTGGAGCATGCGGTTTGGACAGTAAAATGACATCTGTAAGTGGGGGTTCGCGCAGCGAAATCAGTGATGTGGATCGATTACTTGCGGGGATTGGCTTACATTGTGTGTGCGATCGAGCGATTTGCGAGCCATTTTTCGCGAACAACTCGCGTGAAGCCCTACGAAATATCTCACTTTCAATTTAAAGTGCACGTCCGTCAGTTTTCACTAATTCAAATGAACGTCTGCCGCTCACTGAGGTGGTCTTCACGGTTGAAATTCGATAAAAAAAATGCGGTGGCTAGCTGGCACTAATTGCTTCGTTCTGTTGGGTTTTACATGCTCAATTTTAATGAATGAAGATGGGCCTAGGCTTCGTGTGCACGCCATAAACTTTGGTCGTAGAAATATAATTTATGATTACACACTGTCATGGTGTTTATTTTACACGGAGGGAATTACTGGACAAAAAAGAATACTCAAACTACTCACTCATAAAAACCGAAAATATTTACCATTTAAAAAATTTCATTTGGTCAACAATCGAACACATTTAAGAACACCTGGACTAACCAAAGAGATAATAATGAAGAATTGCTGTTTCTAGACTTACTTAAACATGGTGTCGATTTCTACAAAATTGTGGGAGGAAAATCTTGAACTATCAGGGAATTTTATTTGATCTACATCTGAAAAGTCTGCACATTTTGATGGTTTAAAAAAATCATACCAGTTCTTTTTTTTTTTTTTGAAAACTCGCTCTTGACGAAGTATCTAAATCAAGCAAAACAATGTAAATGAGCCAATGTAGAAAATTTAAGTAAAGAGTCCATCAATTGATGTTTACATTAGAAGCGAGCAGGATAGACTCTTTGTATACACTTCTACATTGCACAGAAAACAAATTTAATTTTAAAGGTTGAAAATTTAATTGGTTGAATATTATCTCATTGTTGTGTAATTTTACTTAAAAAATTGTAAAAAATAGAACTTATATTCGCCAAAAACTGATGAAAATTAATCATTTTTTGAGGAAAAAATTACCATTTTTTGATACAAAATCTGTCAATCCTGATGAATGTTTCCATAATTTTTTTCAGTGTAGCTCATTTACATTGTTTTGTTAGAAGTGTAGATTTTTTCTCAAAAATTCCCCTCCCCTTCAAAAATGATCCTTTAAGTAATGCCTCATTTCCTTTGACTATCCCACATCTATTAGCTATTTCGAAGGTTATTTTTGCATTTTTTTCCTTCTCTGTCCAATTCGTTCTCCTTAGTACCAGTAAAATCTCTCCCCACTTTGAACAAATCAGCTGTTGAAAGGTAGTCCATATCTCAGCTCAGGATAACAACTGCACCAATGTTATTGTTAAAGCAACCTAATAAAATGAAATGAATAATGGTCCGAAAAATCAGGAAGATGTTTTTTTTTTCAAAAATCTTAAAAATTTCAATTTTATTTTAAGTGAAAGTAAAAATGGATTCCTTTACGTTTATTATCTTTTTAAACATGTTTGAGTTGATTTTGAGTACCGCAAAAAGTTTTTATTCTTCAAAAAATAAAAACAATTTTCTTTACAATATAGTTTTTTTGAAAACTACTGGTGACAAACTAACTATACTGCTAAATCATTTCTACATCAAAATTATTTCAACTTTTATTTTTTTGCCCGTGCAATCCTGCAGAAAAAAATTTATAAAATAAAATTTGCCATTGAAAACTAAAGCGTTATTTTCAAGTTAGGCCGCTGCAAATTTTATTTCAAGTTTTTGTCTCCCCTGAAAATTCGGGGACTCAAAAGAAATATATATTAAAACTGGCATTTTTATTGACAAAACTTGTTAAATTGATTGTAATCTATTCAGAATATATTGCCTAATGATTGTTCACATGATTTCAATTAAAAAAAATCTTCAGACAAATTTTGAATTTTGGAAACACACAAAAAATTGTTTCAGAAAAAAAATCAATAAATTAAATTTTTTTGATAGGAGCACAACTGTAGGGATGTATAAATCATGTAATAATACTTTTTTCCTAAATTCTCACTCCCTCGTTTTTGATCAGAGTCGAGGGACAAAAACTTTAAATATTCGATTCTCGTACCGGGATGATGAAGTTTTAAAAAAAACGAACAGTTTATTTCCTATAATTTTGACTTAGAATCGTTAAATATTTATTCTCGTACCTGAAATAAAGATATTTGAAATAAAAAATAACAAAATAAAGATTTAATACTGTCAAGCAATTTCATTGGATTTTTTGGATCAAAATATTGTTGAATTTGGACTTTAAAAAAAATCGAAAAATTATGATTTTTCTTCTTATTTTTTTTATTAGCGCCAAAATTTTATTAAGCATTATTTTTTATATCTGTAAATAAATATTTTGAATACTCAACATTGAGTTATGAAAATGAAAAATAAATTATTTTTTTATTGTTACTATTTTTATTTTATTAAGTCCTAATCAATAAACATAACCCGCTGTATTGGATACTTTTTAGTTCGACAAACGTAAACTTAAAAGCAACGAATTTTATTTTTTACAAGACGTTCGCGAAAACTACCATATTTATTTTAAATTGTTGTCAATCAGTTGCTATTCTTATAAGGAAACATAAGTAATCTTTTCGAATAATTTTTTTTTATTTAAAACTTCCAAACATTTCCAACGGCCTGATTCTTTTAAGAAAATGGTCAAAACCTAATATTTTAAAATCAAATATGATTCTTTCTTCAACTCAAAATGCTCGATGGATAAGGAGTTGAAATCAACTGAAATCAATTGAAAATTTATTTCCCTTATTTTGTATGTTTGGAAACGCTTAAAATAATTGAATATCGGTAAATTCTGCAAAAAAAATCTCTTGTTAAACAATTTTTAAAATTTTTAAATTTTGGCTTGAAATTGTCGTTTTTTTGCTAATTTTTTTTGAACAAAAAAAGTTATTTATTGAAATTAAAAAATATAAAAAAATATAAAATTCCAATTACACATTTTAACGAAATCATACTCGATTTTGTGGTACATAAAAGTGATCATTCCTAAGTATTTAATGCTCTGAAAAAATGTTAGAAACTTCACTTTTTCAAATTTCGATACCTTGAATAAGCTTTGCAAAAAAAAATAACAGTTGAAACGTCGGATTTGGGAATCGTTACATAGATCAAGAAACTTTGATTGATCTTATTTTTTTAACTGGCAAGTCTAGTTAAAAACAGAAAACAAATCAATCCTCGAGTTCTATAAAATGTTTAAAAATACTATGCCCTGCAAAATAAAAAAAAGTGGTTTAAAATTTGGAAATTTATCAAATTTTGGTAGCTAACACATTTGAATAGAGGCAGCGCGTTTTAGCAAAGTTTCTCTTCAAACCTCTGTACTAAAGTTTGGTTAACGACTCGTATGACGATTACGTGGTTGCTCACTGGACAAACCAGCAAAAAAGGAAACGCCATATGGAATGTAAAGTTCAGACGTTTTAAGGTCGCAACATTTTTGGCAAAAAAAAAAAACGCGTGCGTGCGTACGTTCGTACGCACGGCAAAGCGACGTTGCTCTTCAAGGTGCGGACACGTTTTTTTAGATTTTAGTATAATTGAAATGTGTCGTTTGTTGAGATACAAAAAATAGAAACCTCACCTTTTAATGCTCCATTTGGGCACGCGAACTCCTCTAGCATGTCAACCACCTGCTGCCATCAAAGCTTTAGGTTGAGGCGCAATTTTCTTTGATTTTTTTTTTGTTTTTGCCTACTCTGCTTTGGGGCAAAGATAATTCGCCGCGTTTTTTTTTCTTCTCTAAGCCGGCTCCGCTTTGCCAAAAAATTAAATTGCCAATCCAAACTAAGTCTGGCTGGCCACTTTAAGCCATGACTTGGTCTTCTGCTACCTCCCCGCATCCGAGAGCAGCGCAGACTAAGCATAGGTACAAATTTAACGATCCGAAAATTGAAATCCGACCATTCCCACTTCCGGGCAATTCAAGCTCAACCAAGCGCGTTGGGCGCAAGATCAAGATTCGGTGACCTTCCGCTTCGTTTGGTCGCTTCCACCCCGAATCTCAGCTGTGCGCGGCTTCTCTCGCGCCAGGGTAATTATTTCCCCCTGCTATTTTGTATGGTGAGATCTAAGACGCAGAGTCGGATGGGAACCAACTCAAGCTCAAACTAAGAACTATTGTCGAGCCATTCAGGCTTGAACTCTTCCAAGAAGTCGTGTGTTGAGCGGCGACTTTGAGTCATTTTTCAAGATTTAACCTTTTCTTTCCTATAGCTCACCTCACACAGGGTCGAATTATATTGAAATTTTCCACCAATTCTAAGGCGGCTTAGTGCGGTCATTAGCGCGGCGGAAATTGAGACAAACTCTTGGCCCGGGGCAATTATTCCGGTGTCACGTCCGGAATTCGTCGTCTAGAACGCACCAAAGGAAGAACGGAGAGGGAATAATTTCTCAATAAAAAATAATGATTACGTGTGGAAATAATCCCATAAAACAGATTCTTCCGCACATAAATCCTATTCTAGAGCTGTACCAAGCAGCAGCAGCAGCAGCAGCAGTTGCCGTATTAGCCGCGGCTAATGGAGAGGAAATACCAGTAGAAATCTACTCCAGCAGATCACCGCTGGTTCAGAAATGCCACCGGCGAGAGTACGAGAGTCTTAGGGCGGCCTGTGTGGTCCCTCTGCGGAGTTGGACCACTGTTTTGACTCCTTCCTTTCAGATCTACGATCTGTTACCTCATCCCCGCAAGGGTCAGGGCAGGTAGACCGCGAGAGGAGGATGGATGAGCGCATTTGGGCGAGTCGAGTATATGTTTTATGTTGTTGATACCTCTCTGGGCGCTGACTGGCCGAGGGTAGAGGTCCACGTAGCGATAATTGCCGGATTAGGAGCGGATTATTGCTCCTAAAGTTCAACACAATACGGGCCCGCTGCTGCTTGGACTAGCTAGCGAGCTCCATCGAGGAGAGGATTCGATTAGATTTATTGGCCGCGGTGACCCCGAAATGGTAACGGCGGATTTCTTCGCGTTGAAGAATTTATTGATTTCTTGGGTAATCTTTTCGAGCCGGCCCGGAATGGACCGGATTGCGATAACTAAGAGTGGCGATGCTTTAAATTTGAATGTGGATTTTTCGGGTGGAATCGTTCGAATGATGGAAATATGGCAGGCTTTGGGACGATTTGAAAGGTCTTTACAAGCTCTAATGCTGAAATGTTATTGGAAATTCGATGGCTTGGAAGGGTTATTACATCCAAAGACAGAATTCAGATTTTTCATCATGCTTCAGACTTGTAAGCAGAGCAATTCTCTGAGACATAGGACAAAGATTTTTTTGTTTCGCTGAAACATTTTGTGTACCTTTCATATAGCAAAAAATACATTTTGCATCATTAGTTTGTCCATTCAAGTCTTCATACAATTTGGTCAACTATCCATACTAAAAGGCTATTTATGTATTCATAAATCTGTATCTTGAGTAGAGCGTCCAATTTCCCGTTCCGGGAAAAAAAATTCCCGGGATTTCCCGAAAAAAAATATTTTCCGTTTCCCGGGAAATTTGTAATTTTCCCGGGAATTCCCGAAATTTAAGTGGAAGTATACATTTTCTTAAATTTTTGGAACTATTTTTTTTTAAATGCTCAGAAAAATAATAAATGAACAAACTCAACATGATTTTGTTCAATTTAATGTATTATTTGGTTTATATATAAGTAATCAGATTATCAGAAATTATGATATCAGAATTATTTCTGATAATATTAATTTTTGAAGCAGCTGGGAATAGATCTTGCTTAATGAGTATTAAATTATTACAATTAGGTAAGCTTTTAAAAGATTGATGTTATTTCTTCAACGCAATATTAACTCCTTACCTCCAAATTAAAATTAAGATTTTTTAACGTTTTTGTTTACCATGATCAAATGAGATGAAAATCGAATTTGTGCAAAAAGTATTAATTTAATTGGTTGAATATCTAGTACTAAAGAAATTACAATTTGAAGTAATAGAATTATGGAGCACTGGTGCAACTACGGGTGTTAGAGGGTTAAATGTGAAAAATGGAAGATTTTTTTGTGAAATGATGTTAATTTATCGTATAATTTATATCATGTTGCATAATAATACAAAAAACATTGAAAATTACTTTCTATTGTTTGTTCTCAAAAAATGCAAAAATATATTCAAAGCTTGCTTCATTTATTTGAAAACATTGGGTTGTTTAGAGTAAAACCAACACTAAAAAGCTTTACCATTTGTTCAAGAGCATGTTTTTTTTCACATTTCAATAAACTGGTCACAGAGGCAAGTTTAATATTTCTCATAAAAAAACAGCAACATTTTCTTGTAGTTGAATGATTTTTTACAAGCAGTCAAGCTGTTAATTGATCTTCACACTTATTTAAACCATTAATGTTGATGTCCTATACAATTTTTTTGCTTTATATTAATTAAAACCAAGATCATAACAATTTCAATAAATTTAAAATTTCCCGGGAATTCCCGCGATTTCCCGGGAAATTGGCTGAAAATTTCCCGTTTCCCGGGAACTTTGTAACCCCGGGAAATTGGACGCTCTAATCTTAAGGGCGAATTTTCTGATCAATTTGGTGTCTTCGGCAAACTAACTTATAAGAAAAAAATAGTTAATAAATGATCAACATTTCATTGCATAAAACCTGGAATCCAAATAAAATTGTGTGTATTATTCTCTACAAGAAACCAATCAAAAATATTAAATTACCGGTTTGCCCAAGATGATGGTAAACTAGTCGATTTTTTTTTATTATTTCATCCAAGAAAAAAAAAAATCTCAACGAAATCGGTCTTTTTTTATTTAAGTTTTCAGTCTCGAAAATATTTTTAACAGAAAGCTCGTCCAATTTCCCATAAGATTGTCCTTGACCACTTTTCAAAATAACTAGTTTTTTTATGATTTAAGCTAATTTACTATAATACACTGAAAAAATATAATGTTTTCAGTTATGAGCAATGTAATTAGCTTATATCTGTAAGCCCATACATCCAATTGAAATGTGGTCAAAGACAATCTTATGAAAAATTGGACGAGCTTTCTGGTAAAAATATTTTCGAGACTGAAAATCAAGTCGGTCATATAGAAATTGTAAAAAACCATCAAAAAACTATTTTTTTCAACATTTTTATTTTTAAAACCGCTGTAACTTCATAAGGATTGGACATAGGACAATGGTCAAAGGAGACTTTTATGTAAAATTGTCTGGGGAATCGACTCTCGTGTTCGGTTTTTGAAAATTTTGATGTTTAGAGCACTTTTGAAAAAAAAAAAAAACAGTTTCAGTAAATGATTTTTGTATTTTTTTTTGATGAGTTGCTCCATCCTGCATTTTTCGTGAGTCTTTTTGTAAGATCTTAGGCTATTTTCACAAAAAAATTGAACGAAAAAAAATCGTGGCCTCACCATCAAATTTGACTTTTTAACTTAAAAATCTAAAAATCTCATAAAAGTTGCGTGTTTTTTTCTTTCAGTGTATTTTTTTTCGGAAAGCCCGTCAAATTTCCTACAGCGGTCTTTGACCACTTTTTGGTTTCGAGGTACAGAAATTTTTAAATTACGAAATACAAAAATATTTAAAAAAAACTTACGCCTTTCTCAAATGTCATTATCAAGTGTAACTGGATCCATATACACAAAAATGGCTTATATAAGCGTAGGATAACATGTTTACAAAGTTTCATTGAAATCGGAGAGGGTCGGGTACAACCGATTCCCTATTTGACATGGAATTGCTCTTGTATGGGTGAACCAATGACACAAAATAGCTTCTTTGGTCATAGGGAAGGCCCCCACAAAGTTTGAGTCAAATAAAAAAATACAAATAAAATCAATTTCCGGTTTTGGTAGAGAATTGCTCAATAGTGCTTTTTATGGAAATCAAGTTTTAGTGACAAAAAAAGAGAAATTAAAAATCACCAAAATGTTTTTTACTGTGTATTATTTTTTTTCCAGTGTAGTCCTTATCCATACCTACAGCTTTGCCAAAGACAGCAAATCGATCAAAAAATTCTTCAAAAGATACAGATTATTGAATTTTCATATTTAATTTTTGTATGGACAGCTGCCAAATTTGTATGGAAAATTATATGGACAAACTAATGATGCAAAATGGCTTCTTTGGGCATACCGAAGGCACCAAAAAAATTTCAGCCGGATTAAAAAAATACAAAAAAAAATCGAAATCTCAAGGCTTTAACAGCTTTCTACCTGCAACATAGTAAAGAAAAGAATTTGAAAAGTATTTTGTGAATCAAAAAAGTCAAAATTTAAAATCGGGATTTTGTAGAGAATCATTTTATCTAAGTCAAAAATAATAACCTACAACTAGGGCAAAGACTTGGTGTCAGAAAATTGATCAGAAAAACCCTTCTTAAGATACAGATTTTAGAGTATTCTCATGCCAACTTGGTATTTACTTGCAATTAAAAAGAAATCAATAAATTTACAGTATTGAACAATCTTGTTTGTGCGGTAACCTTCATTTCGCTACAGTGTTTCAGCTTCTGAGAATAACACGAGACTATAATTACCGGTTAAATTATTAAAATTACCTTCGAAACTGATTACGTCAAGCTGTACATATAAACAGACAAGAGATTGCATAACTTTGATTCCATATGACAAAGGACTCGCGCGTAATACCTAGTTTCGCGCGCCCCTATCATTATCCTGCACGGATCATTCAATTACCGTCCGCGCGGCATGTCCCGACACCCGTTGACCGTCCAAGGTTCAAAGTCCTCCCGTGATAACCTGGCGGGATCCTGATGCTGCAGCTATCAAAATGTAGCCACCACCACCGCGGGCCAAATATAATTACCCTTTCGCAAAAGGCTTCCATTAGCCCCCGAAGTGCCGAGTGACGAGACTAGTAATTACCTGCTGCCCACAACCGCCACCATGCCACAGCTCCTGCACGATAAAGGTGAATACCGGGGCCATTAATTATGATACTCAATTTCTTGCCAAAAAATTGGCCGCACGATAAAGCAGCAAAAAGAAAACCATTTAGTCCAGTTTGATGACCATCGCGTTACGTAACGTTTCTTCTTCTACTTCTTCAACGGCTGAGAGATATCCCTTCAAGAAATCTTCAGTCAGGTGTTGTCGATTCAACAACCATTTGCCACGGTCAGATTGGATTTTTCTCACGGCGCGGCTGCGCGATCTTTTCGCGTGAATGGCGAAACGGTCATTTCGCCCCGAATTTTTTTATATATATCGTTTTATACCGTTCCGACAAAGGCCCACAAATTATGGTGCCGCAAAACGCTCGAAACAAAAAGCGAATTGCCATTCAATCATGCAAGTAATTAGATCGCGTCGTTTTGTAATGATTTTATAATTCGTTTTGGGCAAAAACGGCAAAACAAAAGTGAATGAAGTAGATTTGTACAAATTCAAGCGAAAAAAAACGGCACGTGAGTGTCAGTGTCACTGGCAGCAGAGCCAGCAGTGATTTTGTGCAAATTGTTTGATGGGGTCAAACCCGTTGGCGTTTGATGTGGCCGAAAATTGTCGAAATTGTAGATTCAATTTGCGAGATCGTTTCCATCATTAGCAACTTGGCAAACGTTTTTATGTTTTTTTTTCGTTGGACATTTTGCCATCTCAAGTTATTTTTTATACTTGGGGGAATTAAGAATGAGCAATTTTTTTTTAATGAAATGTTTACTTTACATAACCAATGACTTCTTTTGTACCATTAGTTCGTCCATACATGTTTTCATAAAATTTTGCAGCTTTTCGGTTCTTTTAAAAATTCAAACATCTGAATTTATTTTTTCAAAAATCGAATTTTTGGATTTTTTTTCAGATGACAGAAAATTGCATCTGTTTAACTATAACACAAGTTTATCAAAATTCACTTGCTATTAAACATTATTTTGACTTATTTTAAGATGTATTCCAAAAACTTTTTTTTTATTTTCATTATAAAGCTCTAAAAATCTGACTCATTTGTATTATAATTTTCTGAAATTTACTTAATCCAATCCAAAATACCGTTTACTAAAATTGTACTAAAATTATCATAATTTGCAATCAAACGAAGCGAATTCTTTTATGCTTTTTTACACAGTTTTTTTTTTGTAAAATAACAAAATTGCAAAAAACCGTATATTTTTCGAAAATATTTTTTTTTCTTAATTTGCCATATTGGTATCTAACAAAGCGAAATGTTGCATGTATTATCACTTTATTAAAGTTTTTTTGTTCAATACTCACATTTTCACAAATACCGTATTTTTTCGAAAATACTAAAATTTGCATAATACGCAATAGTGATTTTAATCAAAGGGAAATTTTGAATGCATTTTCAATTAATTTAATTTTGAAAAATAATAAAATTTTCACAAAATACCGTACTTTTCGAAAATACACAAGTTATCATAATCAGCAATACTGAACAAACTGAACAAAGCGAAATTTTTTATCAATTTTCTCTTTATAAGAGTTTTTATTTGTAAAATACTCAAGTTTTCATGAAATACCGTATATTTTCGAAAATACACAAATTTTCATTATTCGCATCATGAGTATCAACCGAAGCGAAATTTTGAATGCATTTTCAATTAATTCTAGTGCTTTTGAAAAATACACACACATTTACACACATTTTTTTTCGCTGAGATACAGTAAAGTTTAACTGAATTTTCATCTACTGAAGTTTCAGTAAACGATTCAGTAATTTAGATTTTACTGAAATCTCAGTTATCTTAGATTTGTCACTTTGACAGATAGTTCACTGAAATTTCAGTAAAATGGTTGTCAAAAAAACTGAAATTTCAGCAAAAGAAACGTCAAATTATTTTGCTAAAAACTCAGTAATTTTCTTGCGTCAGTTTGATAGATCATTTGCTGTAGTAGTAGTTTTCTCGTTCAGAAGAATTTAAGAACTCACCAGGTTTATTTTGAAATCCATTTTTTTCTTGCCAATGCTTAGGCCTGAATTTTTCTGAGCTGTGTTAATCTAAAATTTTGGTATCAGTAATTGAATTTTTACATGACTAAACAGAAACAGGCAAAAACAAAGTTACATTTCATTAGTGGACGTTCTGGGTCCTCCAAAGTGTCCTGGAATACAGATCTTGGAGTCTACCGCCGTAACAACAGGATTGTACCAAGTTTCCGATTATGGTTCATATTCAGTGATGTCCCTAGGACCTTTTGGCAACATTTCGAGCTATTTGGATCACTTTTGGGATGTTCTGGGTCCTCCAAAGTGTCCTGGAATACAGATCTTGGAGTCTACCGCCGTAACAACAAGATTCTACATAGTTTCCGATTATGGTTCATATTCAGTGATGTCCCTGGGACTCTTTGGGAACACTATGAGCTATGTGAATCACTTTAGGGATGTTCTAGGTCCTTCGAAGTGTCCTGGAATACAGATCTTGGAGTCTACCGCCGTAACAACAAGATTCTACCAAGTGTCTGATTATGGTTTATATTCAGTGATGTCCGTGGGACTCTTTGGCAACGCTATGAGCTATGTTGATCACTTTTGGGATGTTCTGGGTCTTCCAAAGTGTCCTGGAATACAGATCTTGGAGTCTACCGCCGTAACAACAGGATTGTACCAAGTTTCCGATTATGGTTCATATTCAGTTATGTCCCTGGGACCTTTTGGCAACACTCTGAGCTATTTGGATCACTTTTGGGATGTTCTGGGTCCGGGTAGGTTCCGGGTAGGTTCAACTAGGTCAATCTCAAAAATCGAAAAGGTTTGTTTTTCGATTTGAAATTTGGCCAAAGGTCAATAAGAAAAGTAGCAAATATGCAAAATGCAAAATGCAAAAAAAAAATGCTCGGAAGTGCCCTAAAACGCAATTTAACCCACCGGCAGTCGCACAGTTTGTAAGGGCACTTGTGAGAAAGGCGAAAACACGTGACTTCTTGAAGGTTAAAAAATTATAGCTTTTGACAGTTTTTGAAATCTCGTTCAAAATCGTCTCTCGCAAAAGATGCGCAAGATCTCAATAGTAAAAAAAATGCAGAAACACACACACATAATATTTTTAAGTAGTTCCAAGAACTGCTTATGCTTAAAAGATTACAAAAAACTCATAGTAAATTTCTATTTTGAAGATTTTTTTTACAAAACTGCTCTTGTCTTGTCTTGTTTCACAAAGTTCTGCAATTTATTCACGTCCAAAAGAAAGAAAAAACTCACAGAAATTTATAAAAATCATCTTTAAAATATTGCAAAGAAATGCTCACGTTTGTAAGAATGGTAAAAACCACGAAAATATTTATTTTTATTTATGAACAAACAATTTTTTTTTCCCAATTGGTTTTCTGGCGATTATTTTTTCCATTCCGGGTTATTTAAGATAAGTAAAGAACATAAAATAACATTTCTAATGACATGTTTCACTAAATTATGCAGCTGAATAATGGGAAATGACAGAGGTATTTAAACCATTGTTGTATTTTTTTAAATCTTCGACGTCCAATTTCACCTGGAAGTCTCTTTGACTCCATATTTCCAAATCATAATCATTTAGAGCTTAAATTTGTAGCAAAACATGTATTTTTTGAAATGTTCAAAATAAAATTTCAATTTCAAGGACGAAAATTACCACCACGCCATGTTTTTTGTTCATGACAATTTTATTTTTTCGCAGGGAATTCACTGAAATTCCATTCTACCGATTGGAGCGTGTTCAGGGAGCCCACATCTACCGTACCTTGACGTAACTAAAGCGTTTACTGACAACTTCAATAATGTCGAGTTGTGAATGGAAACGTCGGATCCAGTCTGGACTGAATTATTTTAGTCTCACTCTTACCAAGCGTACGTGGGAAACTTTAAACCGGATATTAAAAAGCAGATGGTGTCAGTTAAACCAGAGGAAGTCCTCTGCCATCGCTCAAAGCAGTCACCCTCTCAAACGCTCGCTGACCAACCAATAGCCGGAAAATTATTCGCAATCATGATAGATGATCACGCTGGTCGGTAGCCAAACTGATAGCGGAGTGGAGTCCGAAGGAAACCCGCCATCCTCTCATCATAACCGCTTGAAGAGGAGAAAGACGACGATGGGACTTCAGAAGCTGAACCCGTGGACTACGCGAGGAACCTCCTCAGATTCCGCAACAACTTAAGTTTTTTTTTTTCGTTGAGCGCCGCGCCGCACTGTTGTGTCATTCCGCCTGCAGATTTCTCTTTCTCGAGGATCAGTCTCAAAACCCGTTAAGTGAGTTGGTCCAGCGCGACTCTTCAGAGGGAAAGTTCCTCACGCTTGATTTGCTGGATGGCTTGCGGTAGTCCCATTGTGGGGGTCGTCGATCGATTCGGGGGGTGTTATCTAATGATGGGCTTTTAAAAACAAACCTCGTATAACGAGCCTTCGCGCCATCAGCCGCAGCAGCTGACGGGGGAAACGGGCTCTTCAGATCGATTTGATTGCGTTTGCTTCAATGGAGGAGGCCGCGCTGCTTGTTGTTGTGGCTGAAGAGGTGCGAGATATCCAACAACAGCCAGTTTGTTGAAATCAGCTGATTGTTTTACGCAACAGACGGATCGGATCGGATCGGATTACGGACCTTCATGAAGACACCAGTGAGAGGAGATCATTAGGTGATTGAGGTGCATAATGCCAATATGTAGTTGTTTTGGAAATGAGTCTGTTATTACGCGGAGATTCGATCAATTCGATTCACACGCGCGCGCAAGAAACAAGGGACCTCCACAGCGATCACGATCCGCCTCGGTGGATTGATTTACGGCTGCTCGATTCAAAGGAATCTTGCCCTACCCATAACAGCTCAATCCAGGTCGTACGTGGGTTACTGCGCAGACTCGTACAAATACAGGGATTGTGACAATTAAAACGGCAACCTCATTCTAGCTCGCCACTCCAGATTAGCGTGCGACGCTATAAGTCGACACATGGACAGGGTCTGATCTAGATAAGCCCTGATCAGATCGATCGAGGGCATACCACCAGCCGATACAAGTTTCCTTTCTATAGATTGCAGCTCCGGCACCTCCGGGTAGTTAAAAATGATGACACTTCCAATCATAACATAGATAGACATGTCCGCGTACAGACCCACTTAACTCCAGGCCGCGACAGCAGAAAGTGCACTTGAATCCATCAATAGCTGCAGGCAGCTCTTCGGAGCAAGTGCGTGCCCTGGAAAACCTGTTCCGCAAGGCATGAAGAACCAGTTCAGCGCGAAGGCCTCCCCGAGAGGACCAGGGATCGCTCATTCAGCAGTTTTGAAGAGATGATAATAAAAAGGCGGTCGTTACGGACTATTAACGCACGACGTCGTGGTCTAGGCCGGGGGCACTACTAGTCCATGCGTCCAATCGATTCCCTCTCCTCGCGGTCGTACCATAAAAAGCAAAAGCTGGACGCTGGAATGTGATTTTAAAAATGAGTACCTAGATGCAGCGCTCGTAACAAGTCGCGGGTTCGTCGCTTTCGGGACAAGTCTCTCTCAAGATAATCGCATTCTGCAGGCGCACACAGTAGCAGCAGTTGGAGAGGGTAATTAAGAAGGTTTTACTTTTACCCAATGTGGCAGGTGGAAGGTAGAACTGGTGCTGCTGGACGTTTATGCAAATCTGCTGCACCACCCAAATGAACCCCTCGATGGGCTCGTGCACGCGTCCAGGTGGACTTGGGGGTAGGTTTTTTGAGGGATGTCAGAATTTTGTGTTTTTGCTGGCAATAACTCATTTTTTTTAATTTGATCGTTAGTAGAGTGTAGGAGATGGTTGAGAGCTTTTAACTCCCGAACTCATTTTCAAAAAAGTTAAATCTCATTGTTCATGTATTTGTTTGTTTCAAAATTTATTCAATTAAATTTAAATGATGATTGTTTCTTTTGAAGGACAAGTTAGACGATTGAGAAAAATTTCAGGCTTCAGTTTCAAACCACGACTGTGAGAAAAAATCCCAGAAATTGATTTCCCCCCTCAAAACGTCATATTTTCTCCTTCTCGAGTACATCCCAACCCGAAATGGTTTTTGCGCATTCCCGCGCGCTGCACACCTTCATCATCGCTAATTACCGGCCATTTGGCCAAGCCAAGAAGCCATTTCAGCGAAAACCACCTTCCCCCTCCCCTCACCTATTCGGCGATGCGTAATTGCGTATCACGCGTCGTCGCTGGTCGTCATCATCTCTGGACGCAGCAGCAGCTTCCACATGGACCCGGTGGTGGTGCCAGGTTACACAAGCCATCGGAGGAAAATTTTCTCTTTTATTTCGAGCTTGATTTACCCGCGCATGCGTCGTACCTACATGGTGGATGCGGTGACTTGGGACAGGCGACGAACGCCGCCGTTGACCTCGATTATGAGCTGCTAGTGATGAGAGCGCGAGAAATGGAAATTATCACAAAGTCAACCACCCCGAGGACGGACGCTGCCCGGAGGCAGGATTTCGAACATGTCCGGCTTCAGAGCATCGGCGAGAGGGCAGTTCGAGATTAAAATATGCATGCATGTGATATAAGCGAGCGCTTCGTGTGTCGCGCGTTGACTTCCTGTCAATTTCTCCGCGGACTGGCGGTTTTTGTCGACGTCGTCCCCCCTCCGGGGGTTGGCACCTTTCACTACCCGAGTAGTTTCCAAGTTGGAAAAAGTTGTCATAACCAGTCGAAAAGCTCCCGTAGCCCAGGGGCCTGCGGCCCCCCCGAACACTAAGGGCTCACTTAATTTGGAGCCTTTATAAACGGTGTTTTTTTCTGTTGCTTTAGAAAATGGGCGGTTTCGTAAGCGCCAACGACCATGTTTTGCGCGGCCCATTGAATTGTTTTCTCGGCCTAATGGTAATTGCTGTGATTTGCAGTGTTATTACCCATGAATTCGTCACTTTTGCGTCTAGCCTTCTCTCGAGACCTGCGAGCGAGAGGGAGGAATTGTATTCGGCTCATTTGGTGACATAAGGAACAGCTAAACATTTTCCCAGGCCAAAACATGGTTGTTACCTCAGAGAAAGAGCAAATTATACAGCGTTGAACTTTGCAACATTTTGTACACGCTTTGTGGGGTGAACCCTCTGTGGCATTTCTACACCCAAAGTTAAAGATCGAGGGATAGTCCTCCCGAAAAGAAACGTGAGGAAAGTACTATTTTGCGAGAGTATAGACCTCTCGCGTGTTCATTCGTTCATTGGAACAGTTCATCCTATTGAGTGGCTTATATGGATAAATTACCGCCACTTAATCACCGAACCTTGGTGGCCTATACGGCATAGGCACGGTTCAATATGCCTAAGGTCTTGGGTTCGAGTCTCGGTACCGGTACTTTTTTTTGATAAATGAACTTTTTTTGAAAATGAACCGATGAGTAAAGTACTCTCGGTAATTTTGGGATTTATCCTCTCCGTCCGCACACAGTACCATTTTACTACCGAACCGTGCTCTTTATCCTCTCGTATGCCGATGCCCAGTTCTGGGTGTATAAACTCCATTTAGATGTTTTTTTTTTATTTCTAAACGAGAACTAGCTTCGAGCTAAAGTAATGATTACATTTTGTGTGGCGTTTAGAAGACATTCTCATATTCATGAAATCATAATATTTAGAATTAATAAATTTTCATTCAGAAAAATTGCAATTTTCACAGGGACCATAACTCGAAATGTGAAACTTAAAAAAACGAAAAAAGATCTTTTATAACTATATTTCAAATTTTTCTTCAGGAAGCAATTAATTATCATAACAAATGTTATCTATCAGGAATCAATACTATTTATCAAATATGAGTTATAAGTTATATTCATGATAAGCAAACATTTTGAATCATATTTAATGTTATTTTGTTATTTTATGTTGTTTAGAAAACGGGTGTATCAGGATTCGTTTATACTTTTTTTTGCCAAGGTTTCAACAAAAAATAGAGATCCGTTCAACATTCAATAATTTCTTTATAAAATTTAATCTAAAGTGTCTCAATACTTTCAAATAAACAGTGAAAATAATAAATAAAGGCAAGCTAGGTTTTAAATTTCCTTAGTAACAGTTCAATAGGGCGAATCTGCGTATGTAAACAAGCAGTCTATCCCCCTCCTACTTGACGTGAACTGTCACTTGAGCAAAAGGAATAGACTGCTTGTTTACAAACGCAGATTCGCCCTATTAAACTGTTACTACGGATTGAGCAGGACGTTCCCAAGTTGTCCCAAGTGGTGATTGATTTATTTTTATTTGCTTTACATAAAACTCTATAGAATTTTTAAATTTAGAAAGAATAACTTCTATTTACATAAAAAAATCAAAGTTTTTTTTTTGTTTAAAAATATGTTTTGCCTCCTGATTTTACACGACATAAAATTTGAAAATATTTGCAACGGCCTTAGGCCATTGCAAATATTATTTTTTTTCAAAATTTGTGTCCCCCCCCCCTTTAAAATTGATCTTAAAAAAATTGGGTTCACAAATTTTTTTTCTCCAAAAAACTTTAAAATTTCCATGAAAATAGAAGTCTAATCAACTGAAAACAATCTAAAATACATTTTTCTGCATTGATAATATATTTTAGCATGTTTTGGCTTGTTTAAAAATGTTTTGAATTTTTATGAAATTCCAATGAAGAGCACCGCAAAAACTTTATTTTTCGCAAAAAATACAAATGTACAATGTGGCTGGTACAAATTTTATTTGAAGTTCTTGTCTCCCCTCCCTTCAAAGTTGGCCAGGGAGCAAAAAAAATTTTTTCAAAAAATTTCAATGAAAATTTAAGTGCAATCAGTTGCAATCAATTTAAAATGCATTCCCCTGTTTGGGTTGATTTTTAAATCTTTTGAATTTTTAAAAATTTTCGATGTTTATTATCGCAAAAAGTGTTTTTTTCGCTAAAATTTTTGTTTTCGTAAATTTTTACATTTTTTTTAAACTAATGATTGCAAAACAACTGGACTAGGGTAAAATGCATTTTAAAACACTTTTTCCATACAAAAGTTGAAACTCAGGCTTGTTATTTCAAGTCGTAGTCGAGGGACAGAAATTTTGAAAAGTATTTGGATCGGCCTAAATATCGCTTAAATTTTTTTTTATCAGAGATCATTTTTTTGTGATTTTTTAATTTTTCTTTCATTAAAATGCTTGAATAGATTACAAAAAAAGAATATAATAATATTCTATATATATAATATAATAATATTTTTCAAATGTTGCTCAAATTTTAAAGTATTTAAATTTAATTTAATTTTCAAAGGTCTTCTTAACAAAAAAACTATAACTGACAAAAAATAAAAAAATAATATGCCGAAAATAAATAAAAACGGCTATTGATCAAAACAATCCCAAAATCCAAGGAAATTCTTAACAAAATTGTATATTTTCAAGAAATTCTCATTTTGAAAGAAAACTCACATGCATTCTCTTAAAAAAAGTACAGCTCAACATGAAGAAAATAAAATTAAGGTCAGTCCATTTTGTATAACTCAAGAAAGTTTATTTTAGAATAGCTCATGTTTCAAAAATTATGCAATTTGATAAAAAAATGAGCAATGACCATTTTCATTTTTGTCAGCTATGTCATTAAACATGAAATCTAGAAAAGATCTGTTGAAAGTTATCAAATAAATTCACAAATTTCACTAAAAATTAACAAAAATATATGTATTCAAGTTTCAAAGAAAGAGCCAGATGAGTATTCAGAATTTTGGCAAAAACGTTAAAAACATTTAGATATTATTCGATATTTATTTTTTTACAAATTTCACGTATTGTCACGGTTTACAGATTTCACGCATTTCGCGAAATCGTAAAAAAATCATTAACCCTAATAATTGGGATAAGGACATTGAAGTTCGAGAAAATGATGTGGCCTTTAGGTCTTAGCCGTAAATATTCTAAAGTAAACTGATAATATACTAAATTTTACTATTTTTACTATAGTGTTTAACGGTTATTCCGTGACTTTGCACCTTTTCACTCTGAAAACTTACCGTTGTTCCCAACTAACAAAAAAGTCATCGCCATTACATTGTCCGTAATGCATCGAAATCCCAGTTGCAATTGCTGCACTCGCCGAGGCATTCAACTCGAATTAGCCTCGCTGAACTTTGATTGAAGAGAGTAGTCTTGAAGTCACTTCGCTGCTTTGTTTGTCTTCCGTTCTCCGTGTCCGCTCTATTTCCTAGATTTTTCCTGTCATTGACTCCCACCACAGGTCGTCCTCCCGTTGTCGTTGGAGGAACGAAGAATTCCGGGAAATCGACAACGACCACTCTCGGGGGTGCGCGCTCTACTTTGAAGGAAGTCATCAAAGCGCAAAAAAGTGCTGCTTTGTCTCTTTCCCAGGCGAGAGGACTCTCAACTTTGCCATTAGAGTTTTTTTTCCTAGTTGCGATTTTGTGTTTTTGTACCAGCACTGAGTTGCGCTACATTTGACGCGACCAGGGAGATCGAGATTGAGCCGTTCTGGAAGCCGGGTTGTTCGTGGGGAAAAAGTCAAGATTGACAAGATTTATACTTCTAAGCGTTTGGTTGAATTGCGCCTAGCTGCGAATGAAAAGGTTAATAAACAAATGAGATTTATTGCCGGTTCGCCCAAGGTTCGCCACAAAGTAAGCGACGAGAGGGAGAGATAAGTGGCCTGGTCATGCCGAAATCAGATTGAAGGAGGCTGCCGCCGGGAAATCATTACAATAAATCTGTCCGACAACGGGGAGATGTTGGCAGATCTCTAGGAAGGTCATCTCACCTCGGCAAAGCGGGTGCTTGGGAAAACTACACTGTTTGAGACGATCTTGGAAGATCTTTGGCATTTCGGATGTCGGTAGTTCAAAGTTTGTTTTCTAACAAGAATTCTCTGCCAGTCTCCTTCAGATCTACAATTATGCCTTGATGGCGGGCAACAATCAAGAATTGCATGACTGATTGTAATTCGTATAACCACAGACAGCAACGACGACCACTTTCAGAACCTCGTTCCTCCGACTTCAGAACTTGACAATCTACGTCGCAAAGAATTGTTCTTACCACAACGTGGATGAATTACAATTGCTTGTTTTTGCTTGCTTGCTAGAACCTCGATTCGATTCTGCGCAGCTCGCAACACAGCTTGATTGATTGAAATATTTTGATTCGCATCAGCGGGCTCTCGCGAGAATCGAGCCTGACGGACGGACCTTGGAATGATTTATTGACGTTTCTTGCGGGAGACCTTGGATCTTCTAGCTGTGCTGGAGCACGTCGGACAGTAAATTTTATCATCTAACTGGGTAACGTGTGCCTCTAGGAGAAGATCAGCATCCTTCTTATTAGCACAGTCGACATCTATGGAGTTGCTTTCGGCGGCAGGCCACTTTTCCAGCAGAAGTGGATAATGGCTCATGAATCTCGGCATCTTATGGCCCACCGTATGCGGCATCAAATTTGCAACAGCTGCCGCGGCGGCAACCTCCTAATGGAGAGGTGAGATCTTGGGCCGTTTTTTTCGGAACGCTAAATTACAAGCTCCCATGGTTAAACGTTATTGGTTTTGAAATTAGAGTCGTGATACGCGGTGCCCAGATTCGACGAACACGATTCTCTAATTTAACCACACGAGCTCGGGGAAAAAAGAGAAAGGTAGCTGCAAGCCGTACTGTAAATTTAGAAGAAGGTGACTATTAGGTTATTATCGCGCTAGAGTTGCGCCGGGGGTTGCGTTGAAGGGGCACGGCTTCAGGGTCGATTCTTCAACAATCAAAACTTCCGCCTTTTCAAAAAAGTTTCGCGCCATTCAAAACGTGTCCCCAAACTGCTGGCATCTAATACCTCCTTAACAATGGCCCAAACTTCGTGTGAACCTCCGGCGCCGTTTACGCAGTTGGCCAACCATGAAAGCTAAACTACCCGCGACAACAACAACAGCAACCGCCTTGATAACATCGCCAGCGATTCGCGAACTCATTCATGCAATCCGCGCGCGCGGTAGTGACCGAAAACATGCAATTAGGGAGGACATGGTTGTCGCAACACAACACGCAGAGCTCGCCGAAAACATCGCCGCTCATGTGAAAATGTCAAAAATAATCACAACCAGAGGCGCCGACTAGTCCATAATGTTGGGGGGGCTCGGTTTTTTCCGAAATCGTTAGGTGAGAGAGGCGATTTGATGTTTAAGTTTATTGTATATCACGAATTTTACCAATTTGAATATTACGATGTGATAAGAGTTTTTCATCCGGAATCCATTTTTTTCTTGAAAAGATAATTTATTAAAACGTGATTGAGAATGTTTATTGGGGTAATTTTTATATGTTTGGAAGGAGAATTCCTTCTAATTGGCATATTCTCACTTATTTTTCAGAAGTAACAGTCAATAATAAAAATGATCAGGTATTTAAAATTCAACAACACAAATATTCTAAAGATGAAAACAAAAGTAAAAGCAAAAAATTTGAACTTTAGAAATTGGAAAATACACATTAAAAAAACAACATTTTTTTGAAATCTGCAATTAAGAAAAAAATAACAGAAAAAAAATAAATATTCCAAAATTTTAATTTTTTTAAAAAACCCTAGGGTTGAAAAAAACTCATGGCTTAAAAATGTTAAGAAATCAAAAGTTGAAATTCAGAAATTTAAAAAATCAGAAATTTGGAAATTACAATCAATGTTCAAAAAAATCGAAAATTTAACATCAATTTATTTGTTAAGAATTTAAGAATTTAAGAATTTAAAATTTAAGAATTTAAGAATTTAAGAATTTAAGAATTTAAGAATTTAAGAATTTAAAATTTAAGAATTTAAGAATTTAAGAATTTAAGAATTTAAGAATTTAAAATTTAAGAATTTAAAATTTAAGAATTTAAGAATTTAAGAATTTAAGAATTTAAGAATTTAAATTTAAGAATTTAAAATTTAGAATTTAAAAATTTAAAATTTAAGAATTTAAGAATTTAAGAATTTAAGAATTTAAGAATTTAAGAATTTAAGAATTTAAGAATTTAAGAATTTAAGAATTTAAGAATTTAAAATTTAAAATTTAAGAATTTAAGAATTTAAGAAATTAAGAATTTAAGAATTTAAGAATTTAAGAATTTAAGAATTTAAGAATTTAAGAATTTAAGAATTTAAAATTTAAGAATTTAAGAATTAAAGAATTTAAGAATTTAAGAATTTAAGAATTTAAGAATTTAAGAATTTAAGATTTAAGAATTTAAGAATTTAAGAATTTAAGAATTTAAGAATTTAAGAATTTAAGAATTTAAGAATTTAAAATTTAAGAATTTAAGAATTTAAGAATTTAAGAATTTAAGAATTTAAGAATTTAAGAATTTAAGAATTTAAGAATTTAAGAATTTAAGAATTTAAGAATTTAAGAATTAAAGAATTAAAGAATTAAAATTTAAGAATTTAAATTTAAGAATTTAAGAATTTAAGAATTAAAATTAAAGAATTAAAGAATTTAAAATTTAAGAATTTAAGAATTTAAGAATTTAAGAATTTAAGAATTTAAAATTTAAGAATTTAAATTTAAAATTTAAGAATTTAAGAATTTAAGAATTTAAATTTAAGAATTTAAGAATTTAAATTTAAGAATTTAAGAATTTAAATTTAAGAATTTAAGAATTTAAGAATTTAAGAATTTAAGAATTTAAGAATTTAAAATTTAAGAATTTAAGAATTTAAGAATTTAAGAATTTAAGAATTTAAATTTAAAATTTAAGAATTTAAGAATTTAAGAATTTAAGAATTTAAGAATTTAAATTTAAGAATTTAAGAATTTAAGAATTTAAGAATTTAAATTTAAGAATTTAAGAATTTAAAATTTAAGAATTTAAGAATTTAAGAATTTAAGAATTTAAATTTAAGAATTTAAGAATTTAAGAATTTAAAATTTAAGAATTTAAGAATTTAAATTTAAGAATTTAAGAATTTAAGAATTTAAGAATTTAAGAATTTAAAATTTAAGAATTTAAAATTTAAGAATTTAAGATTTAAGAATTTAAGAATTTAAAATTTAAGAATTTAAGAATTTAAGAATTTAAGAATTTAAGAATTTAAAATTTAAGAATTTAAATTTAAGAATTTAAAATTTAAGAATTTAAATTTAAAATTTAAATTTAAATTTAAGAATTTAAGATTTAAGAATTTAAGAATTTAAGAATTTAAGAATTTAAAATTTAAGAATTTAAATTTAAAATTTAAATTTAAGAATTTAAGAATTTAAGAATTTAAGAATTTAAAATTTAAGAATTTAAGAATTTAAGAATTTAAATTTAAGAATTTAAAATTTAAATTTAAGAATTTAAAATTTAAGATTTAAGAATTTAAGAATTTAAGAATTTAAATTTAAGAATTTAAGAATTTAAAATTTAAATTTAAGAATTTAAGAATTTAAATTTAAGAATTTAAAATTTAAGAATTTAAGAATTTAAATTTAAGAATTTAAAATTTAAGAATTTAAGAATTTAAGAATTTAAGAATTTAAGAATTTAAGAATTTAAGAATTTAAGAATTTAAATTTAAGAATTTAAGAATTTAAATTTAAGAATTTAAGAATTTAAGAATTTAAATTTAAAATTTAAGAATTTAAGAATTTAAGAATTTAAGAATTTAAGAATTTAAATTTAAGAATTTAAGAATTTAAGAATTTAAGAATTTAAAATTTAAGAATTTAAAATTTAAGAATTTAAATTTAAGAATTTAAGAATTTAAGAATTTAAGAATTTAAGAATTTAAAATTTAAGAATTTAAGAATTTAAGAATTTAAAATTTAAGAATTTAAGAATTTAAGAATTTAAGAATTTAAATTAAAAAATTAAAGAATTTAAGAATTTAAGAATTTAAATTTAAGAATTTAAAATTTAAGAATTTAAAATTTAAGAATTTAAGAATTTAAGAATTTAAAATTTAAATTTAAGAATTTAAGAATTTAAGAATTTAAGAATTTAAGAATTTAAGAATTTAAGAATTTAAATTTAAGAATTTAAGAATTTAAGAATTTAAGAATTTAAGAATTTAAGAATTTAAATTTAAGAATTTAAGAATTTAAGAATTTAAGAATTTAAGAATTTAAGAATTTAAGAATTTAAATTTAAGAATTTAAGAATTTAAAATTTAAAATTTAAGAATTTAAGAATTTAAGAATTTAAGAATTTAAGAATTTAAGAATTTAAGAATTTAAAATTTAAGAATTTAAGAATTTAAGAATTTAAGAATTTAAGAATTTAAGAATTTAAGCATTTAAGAATTTTAGAATTTACGAATAACCAAAAAGATACACATACGGTTTTTAATAAAATCAAAAAAAGCATTATGACAATTTGATACTACCAAAAATTTGCATTTTTTAAAAATGAAATCAAGAAAAAAATTACCTAAAATTACTCAAAGAAATATCGAATTTATCAGCATTTTTTAATATAAAGCTGTCATCAAATGACCATTTTGAAAAGTGTTTCAGTTCATTTTCGCTAAATCCTGATCTACAATGGCAAATCGCAGAATGTTGCGTCTGAAAACTTGATGATTGTTTTGACAAGAGTTTGCGTAAGTTTGCTCTTGTATACTAAGTTTGCTGGTTTTCCTACCTAGTTAGCATAAGAGAGCGCAGTAGTATAGATGAAACGTTGTCGATTTAGAAAACAACAAATGTTTTTGAACTATTTTACAGATTGCTTACAAGAATTCTATCCAATTCCAATTCAGTTTTAAATATTATTTTCAATTATTCCTGTGATTTTTTTGTAATATTTAAAATAAGAATATTTTTCTTCCAAAATTTCTGGGGGGGCACAATGTATGGGCTGCCCCCCCTGCCTAATTTTAAGGGGGGCAAAAAGTACCGTGCCCCCCCAGAGTCGGCGCCCCTGATCACAACCCCCAAATCTGATTCCCACGGCTTTTCCAGCGCGGTGCCATCAATTTTTTTCCCTCCGGTATTTTTCGGCGGTTTTTAAGGCTGCTCCTCCGGCGAGCCGTCATTACCCGCGATCTTGGACCATGGAAATGTGGTCACGTCGTCGACTTCAATCGACGATCTGCGGGGGCCTCTGGGAGATCACCAGACTTAAGATGGCCCTGAAAAGTGTGTTGTGTGCCCAACTTCAATCAACTGCGCGGTTTAGTTGAGCTGAGTCACCTCCAGCCGGGGCAGGAGATTGAATAATTACTGCGTAGTGTTTAATTAATTCATGTGAGCTTCGCGAACGTTTTTTTGTTTGCTTCTTTTTTGGCTTCAAGATGTCCTTAAACGTCTAAAATTATTTTACGTCTAAATATTTTTCAATGTTTATATCAAAAATGTTGTCTGCTTTCGATTGCCATTAAAATTTAATTTAATGAATCAAAAATATCTTTTCCTGGTTTTTTAAATTGTAAGAGCGAGTCCACGAACAAGGCATACCCCTTTGTATGGGACGTCGTTTGGACCTCACCAATCTGCCTGAAATTTTCAGGGGTTGTTTGTACATATAAAACTAGCATCTCGCCAAAATATGAGCACTCTAGGTCAACGGGAAGTGGGGCAAATCGGGACACAAAGTTTGGTGGTTCAAAAATGTCAAAAATCTTAAAAAGGCTATAACTTAGGCAAAATTCAATTTAATTTCAAAATTCAAAATGCATCTGGAAGGGCTTAGAAAATGCAACAAAATGCAGGAAAAAGCATCCCAATTGGTTGAATCTGAAGGGAGTTATTAGCATTTTAGTGAAAAAATAGCATAATTTTCAAACTCAAATAAAAAAGTGTTCCATCCAGATATCAACTCGCTTTGACGTACAGCTTGTAGGGGACATCTAAGACTACCATCTGAGACTGAGAACGCTTTGGGTAAGGCAGTTTAACGTATTAAAAAACACTTTTTCTTTAAGTGATTTTTTTGGTTGTAAATTTTTGCTCGGGGGACCCCTTAGATCAAATTTTCTGGTGATAATTTCATGATATTCGTGTTCCTGAGACAATTTCACGATAGAATCATGCACAAAAATGTTTATTTTCATCCATTTTAACCCTTTAAAAAATAAAAATGAACTTTGTATAAAAACGTCGTAGACCCACCTTCATGTATACATATCGACTCAGAATCGAAAACTGAACAAATGTCTGTGTGTATGTGTGTGTGTATGTGTGTGTGTATGTGTGTGGGTATGTATGTATGTGACCAACAAACTAGCTCACGTTTCTCGGCACTGGCTGAACCGATTTTACCCGAACCTGTTGCATTCGACTTGGTTTAGGGTCCCATAGATCGAGTTTTATACAGATTGAAGTTTCGATAAGTAGTTCAAAAGTTATGTATAAAAATGTATTTTCACATATATCCGGATCTCACTTAAATGTACGTAAACTATGTCCGGATCCACCATCCAACCCATCGTTAGTTAGGTTATCAAAAGACCTTTCCAACGAGTCTAAAACATTGAAGATCTGGCAACCCTGTCTCGAGATATGGTCACTTAAGTGACATTTATGTACTTTTTTGAAGCCGGATCTCACTTAAATGTATGTAAACTATGTTCGGATCCACCATCCGACCCATCGTTGGTTAGGTTATCAAAAGACCTTTCCAACGAGTCTAAAACATTGAAGATCTGGCAACCCTGTCTCGAGATATGGTCACTTAAGTGACATTTATGTACTTTTTTGAAGCTGGATCTCACTTAAATGTATGTAAATTTACTGTTGGTAATGAGTGAGGAAGGTTCCAACCACATAGGTGGATTAAGTTAGTTTTTCTGGTGTCATCTAGTATCCTTGGAAACGAACTTGATTTTCAATAAATGTGAATCGAAGATTTTTTTTTACTTTCATTTTTTAAATGGTTAAAATTGATGAAAATAACCATTTTTATGCATGTTTTTTTATGTGAAATTGTCTCAGAAACACAAATATGATACAATAATCACCAGAAAATGGGATCTAAGGGGTCCTCAGAGCAAAAATTTACAATCAAAAATTCACTAAAAGTAAAAGTGTTTATTTAATATGTTAAACTGCCTTACCCAAAGCGTTCTCAGTCTCAGATGATAGTCTTAGATGTCCCCTATAAGCTGCAGGTCGAAGCGAGTTGATATCTGGATGGAACATTTTTTTATTTGAGTTTTCTAAGCCCTTTCAGATGCATTTTGAATTTTGAAATTAAATTGAATTTTGCCTAAGTTATAGCCTTTTTAAGATTTTTGACGTTTTTGAACCACCAAACTTTGTGTCCCGATTTGCCCCACTTCCCGTTGACCTAGAGTGCTCATATTTTGGCCAGATGCTAGTTTTATATGTACAAACAACCCCTGAAAATTTCAGGCAGATTGGTGAGGTCGATGCGAGATGGGTATGCTTTGCTCGTGGACTCGCTCGTAATGCTTATCGAAAAAATACTAAAAATTTTGGTTATTGCAACTTGGATAACCAATTATCGGGATTTTTTCATACATTTTTACAGTAAAGTCCAGACTTGATTGTCCGAAGTTCTATTATCCAAGTTTTTATATGGGACTTTGAGTAATCAAATCATGAACCAAAACAAGATTTTTGTTTATTTTTTTTATTTTCTTATTAATTAAATCGAGTTCTGCTGACCCATTTTAGTCAAAATTGAATTATTGGTTGCCTTTTAGCATGCCAAATGCATTTTCTGGTAAAAATTTTATTTAAAGTTTTTGTCTCCCCCCCTTCGAAGTTGGCCCGAAAAATCAGGGGGTAAAAAACATGTTTTCAAAAAACTTCAAAATTTCAATGGAAATTGAACGGCAATCAGCTAAAATAAATTTAAAATGCATTCCCCTAAGTTTAGAATCATTTTTAGCATATCGACGACGTCGTGCTATCTTGTCGCACCCGCCATTTTGACGTTCCGAGAAAAACGCGTTTCAATGTTTGACCTTGAATAAACAAAAACGAGAGCACGCAATGTAAACAATAACAAACACGTTTTGTTTGGCTGACCATTCTGTGCATTGTCCCGAAGTTTGGTTGAAGTTGGTTGCTGGAGTCCCGAGTTATAATTACAAATGTTTATGGTAGTCTAGCTTGTACGTGCGTCAAACGCATCCTGACCTGAAATCCCTTTGGCCTTTTGTCGCACTTATATAAATTTTCAGAGAGTGACAAGATAGCACGACAAGATTGAAAATACTTTTATATGAAAAGTGACAAAAAAATTTCGGAGCTTTTTAGGTTTTCATTGAATATCTTAGGATTGAAATCGAATTTTGGGGATCTGTGAAGGTCAAAAGATGTGGCATTGTGAGATGCACAAAATTGCGTTCTTAACTCAATTTTGCCCAAAATGCACCTACGACAAGTTTGCACGACGGCGACAATATTAGGGTTAATTTAAAAATTTTCGCAAATTATTTTTTTCGCAAAATTTTTGTTTTCGTCAAATTTTACATTCTTTGAAGACTAATGATTGAAACAACAATTGAATTAGTGTAAATGCACTTTAAAACAATTTTTCTATGCAAATTTTGAAACTATGGCTTTCTTTTTCAATATTTATATTTTTTGCCAGATTTTAGTAGTTGATTGCTTTTTATATTGTCAAATGATTTTTTACAATATTTCATAACCGCCATTCAAAAGTTATTATTCACTTCGGAGTAGTTTAGCTCGAAAATCAATAAGTCAACGAAAATAATGTGTTTTTTTGCATGCTTCGATTATCCAAAGTGACATTTCTCCAAGACCATCGAATAATTGAGTCTGGACTGTATTCTCCAAAAATACTAAAAGTTTGAGTGTTGGGTATCAAATGATCGATAAATTTGCATACGATTCGAATAAATAAAAAATATTTTGAAAATACTATTTTTTTATAAGTTTATATATAAAAAATAGTATTATACATACATACATATTTTCTATTCAGTACTAAACGTAACTTTTAAAAAAACGAAACTATTGGCACTACGCCCCCCGGGGCATGGCCTTCCTCTAACGTGGGATTTCTGCTCCAGCGCCTCTGACGAGACAGGAGAAACCGGGACCGACGTTTTACTTCACCATCCGATAGAAGCTCAGTGGATAAGGCGGGAATCGAACCCGCGTCTCATAGCATCATCGGGATCGGCAGCCGAAGCTGCTACCCCTGCGCCACGAGACCCACGTAACTTTTTAATAAAGTACGAAAAAGTAGTTTAGTGAAATCTTCAAATTAAAAAAAATAGTTCCATTCAACAACTAAAATGATGAGTTTTTTTTCGTAAAATTTCGGGTTAAAAAAATCCTGCCAAAAGGTATGAAAGATCTCTTTAAAAAAAACTAGTACTTTTTTGAAAAGTATTATTATTTTCGAAATGCAAATACTTTAATTTTTTTGTAATTCACATTTTGAGTTTTTTTTTCCGAAAATACGTAGTTTTGTTAAAATGTTGAGCCTTGTTTTGAATGCGAATACAGAATAGAATATATTGGATCACCCCTAATTTGATTGATTTTTCAATTTGTTATATTTTTTTTGTGAAATTTCAATGCGTAAAATGTAAATGTAAAATTATTTTGTTTGCTGAAACTTAGTTTTTTATAAACTAATAATTGTAAATCAACTGGGATGGGGTATGATGTATTATTTTACAACAATTTTTGACATATTGAAAAAAAATTCAGAGATGTTCAAGGTTGGTCATGACTTCAACAGGTAAAAAAAGGAAAAAAAAAGTGTTTGTGGTTATAACTTATAAAATAGTGTACCAAAATTTATATAAAGTTCTTTCCGACTGCAAATTTGCAAAAACAAAGTTTTCTTTGTTTTACAGTTTTTGAAATCATGATTTTTCTAAAAAAAATGAAAAAAATATCACTGTCTGAATAAAAATTGAAGTGAAATAGAATTTTAACATTTAAAAACTATCTTTATTGCAAAAACAAAACAAGTTGGTCATCATCGATCATGGCAACTTTGTGGAACATTGTTACACTCTAAAAAATAACCCAGCAAAGTTAGAAAAAAACATGAAATTTTAAAATGAGAAATTTTGTTCTAAATGAAAAAATGACCCTTCTGGGTCAATGTAGATTCGAAAAGTACATTAAATTTCCCATAAAATGACATGTTCCAAAAATTTTTACAGTCGAGTAACAGAAAATGGGAGTATTTTCAAAATTTTTTTAGTGTTTTTTTCGATGAAAAATACGTTTTTTTCGGAATTCTGAGTACGCCATCAAATCGGGCATCTAATTTTACATAAAAGTCCCTTTGACACCAAATTTCTATCTCATCACCGTTTCAGGCTGCAAATTATTGAAAAACACCTCTTTTTTCGCATGTTCAAAAATGGAAGGGGTCGTACCGCCCCTCCGTCACGAGATATCAAAAAACGGACCTCGGAATCGTGATCAGGGACAAAAGTTACCCCTTAGGACAAAGTTTCACGCAAATCGAAGAGGGGTCGGGGCAACTTTTCCCGATTTTGTGTGAGTTGGTAGAGAATTACCCATTGAGATTTATGATTTATGTTTATTCTTAAAATGAGTTGTCTTTTACTGATGTTATCCATTTACAAGTTCTTTAAAGAAAATGAGTTCAATTGTAGCTCTTTCAACGTTTTTAATTTTTTTATTTTTTTTGCTTTCTATATTTTCTCTTAACTCTTCCATCAAAGGTCAATCGAAAGTTCAAACCGCTCGAACCAACCGATCAAGTAGTGCTAATAAGGTGCATCCACCACTGCTAATGCGTTTCGGATCTAATTCCGCTCTAATTTGTACCATTACCACGACGTCCCGATCGCGGAGATACTCTTTTATGTGTGCGAACGCCGCCTGCTCGTGTCTTATGATTATATCGTTTATTTTCATTAGTCTTAAACGGGCACGCGTTTATTTCTGCTCAATTTCGCCTAATTTCGGAGATTGTTGCTGCTTTTTTTCTCTCTCAATGATCAAAAATTAGCCACTCCAATTAGTGGTTTTGATTCATTTCCAATGACGTGTTGAGAGCAGTGGGCTCGTTAAGTTGATTTAACACGTTTTTTTTGTTGGCTTAAATCAGACGGGGGTTTTATGGGTGTGCGGTTGAATTTGATGTTTGTTTGTTGGGTTTTGTTTTATTTTCTTCGATGTTCGACCATTTACAGTAAGTACGTGTGCGGTTTATGGGGGGCTTTTATGTGATCCAATCATCGCCTTGTAAGAGAGCTTTTGGAAGGTAACAACACACCCATTAGGGAGCTGCTACGTAACACTTTCGATTTCGACTCCGGAATTGAGTGGACTTTTGCGGGGTTGCTCAATGGGGGTTTGATGACCTTTTGGCTTTTCCCGAGAAAAATGTCAGATATCACTTTTAGGTGGTCCTCCAAGTAACTGCCAAAATCCACGACTAATTGAATTAATTCTCAACTCTGCGACCACGTCTAAATTTAGACCTCAAAATTTCCAATTCAATTTAAAGTCACATCCACAGTACCCACAAAAACAGAACCGCACCGTGTGTGGCAACCTTTTTTTGTTGTTGTACTCCTCGTTTGTGAGAAATCAACATCGCAACATCGCAAAAGGTCTGCCCGTCGACATCGGAGGGGAAGAAGACCACTACTCTTGAAAACATTCCCTGCGAGAAAGCACGTTTCACGCGAGGACCGGCTCTCCAAAAGTGGCCAGGGCGGCCAGAATCGCCACTCGCATACATAAAAAGGCCTCACGGACGGCGCGGCGTAGCATAAGAGGGGCCATGCATGAGAAATTTTTGCCATGCTCTTCGGCCTTTTATCGGTATCGGATTCCGCGTCTCACTCCCAAGCTCCCCCCGCTCGAGTTGGACCTCGTGGATCTTCAAAACCAGATCTTGGACCGCGCCACGCCACGACATGCCATACAAGATCGGTGGCGGCGGCGTCGGCCCTTCTTCGCGCAGCATCCCTCGGTGTTCAGGTGCTGGCCCACCATGGAGGACGAGGAGGAAGATCAGGTTTTTGCGCAGCTTCTCGCTTGCTCTTATGGGGTTTTGGGCTGAAGCAATCGGACGCTTCAAGGGAGTCGAAGAGGGACGCAACTTTTAGGTAACAAGTTTCGCGGATGATTCAGCGGGCCGAAATGTTGGTGAGATTCCTCGGGAGGGAGAAAGGTATTGTATTTGTGTGGTAATTGATTGATTGAGAAGTAGTTGAGTCTTGGTAGATCATCCAGAACTTCACAGTGCTTTAGGGTTTTTGAACTCAATTTGTTTTAAAAAATTTGCCAAAAAAAAAAAAACAGTCAGAAGTACTTCTTGATAAGAACTTTATAATTGTTTTTAAGATTAAAGTTAAATACATTTTGCACCCAAATAGTTCATATTGATGCAGTTTAGTCTACTGAAGCTCACCAAACTAAAATTTCTACCAGACACTGGTTGTACAAACTCTCGGTTGATCCAATATCCTGGCACCTGCCACCGACAGCGCCAGTTACCCGATCGCACGAGTGAATGGAGACCCCCCGAAGATCGCGCGTGTGTGTGCTAGTGCGAATTCGAGTTTTTTGTTATGTTCCTTTTCTACGGCTCTCCGCGCGGGTCGCCCCCGGGGAGACCCCTTTAACCCCCAGAACCCGCTACCCCCCAACCTCCGCACCACCCAAAAACAAAAAAAAATCAAGTTTCGACGCCGCCACGCCGGCCGCGAGGAAAGCGTTTTCGTTAAGTTTGGAATTGTAACGAGTTAACGTTGTCTCACTCACCCTCTCTCTCTCTCTCTCTCTCTTGTTTCAGGTTCAAAATTTTAGGACTTCAACGACTTTTTTGCGCACGAACCTGCGAGGACACGACTGTTGAAGACTGTTGCGCGGTCAGTCAGTGTGTTTCGGGCGGTGCTGAGCGACGACCTGACCGGTGGTGTTCCAGAGTATGGATTTCGTTGCCGGGGATTGCTGCCCGGGCTGGTTCGCTGTGGACGGTCGCCAGAGTTATGGTGAGGCGCGGTAGTGATAAAGAATTACTTTTTGCCTGCATCGCGCGAAGAATGCCCACTGGAAAATGCCGTAATAGTTAGTGTTTGATAAGGTGGAAAGTGAAGAGAAACAAGTGAGGCAACGAAGAAGTGGAATAAAGCTGGAGGATTGAAGAGGAAGATGAGCGAGTAGCTATTTGGATAGGCGAAGGCTGAAGGTGATAAGAGCTAGTGCGCGCGCGGTGAAGTTACAAAGAATGTGATGATCGAATGTGGAAACGAAGCGAAGATGTGGTATTTCAATCTAGCGTTTTAAGTGCCTCCCGAACGTCGACGACTAGTTAGAGTTATCTTGTAGCGAGTGTGTGTGTTTGTTCGTCTACGACTCACCACGAAGAAAGCACCCCAGTGAAATCTATATCTAAGGAAAAAAGAAGCATTTGTCGTCCCCTTGGAAAGTTAAGTAATTAACGTGCCGCGACCCAGCTTAGCCCGAGCGACAAGAACGTCGTCGTCCCCAACACATTCCTCTCTCAATCCCACACGCAGCATTCCCGTAGTCATGTCAACAAATAGTAATAACCTGAAGCTATCTGGAAATATTATCAGTCTGACAAGTAACAAACAGCCAATACTACAACAGAAATCCAAACTAAAACAACCGCCGCCACCGATAGCGGCCAGTTCATCCACCACCAACGGACAGCAGTCCAGCAACGGCACTTCGACAGGTACGACTGTCGGCGGCCAACCGTCGTCCGCGCTGAACGGTGGAACCAAACCACCAGTTCAGTCGCAACAGCAGCAAGTTCTGCAGCAGCAGAAACAGGCCCAACAGGCGGCATCCCACATTCCGCCACGCTATCAACCGCCCCCGCAACCTCCGGGAGGCATCCTCAAGCACCACATCATCCGTAACGGCGGCATCCCACCTCTGGCGAGATCGTCAACAGTTCCTAGCATTATCTACCCGACCGACCTCAACACCGGTCACCACCACCTCAAATTCCCCCCGGAAATCCCAAAATCATCCGGACTCTACCTCCCGGAAAACCTCAAACACCAGCTCAACCCCTCGAGGCTCGCCGTCCCACGGTCCCATCTCCGCTTCTCAAACCAACACCAACAACTCGCCCCCAACAACCACCAACAACCATCCCATCACCTCCCACCACCCCCACCACACCTTCGTCTAAGCTCCGAATCCTCGTCCGAGGACCAAACCACCACCAGCTCAACGCGATCCCTACAGCAACACCTCCAACAACAACAACAACAACAACAACACCCAAAACAACCAACCCAACCCTCCCCGCAACCCCAGTCCCAGGGTCACATCCAGCAAACGACGGCCATCGTCCATCACCATCAACCGCCGAGCCAACAAGCGCCACCAATCCCGACGTCCGTCGCCAACAACAACAACAACAATCAGCAACACCCAAATCATCATCAACACCAGCAGCAGCAACAGCAGGAGATGCTCAAGTTTGTCCGGAAGGCCGAGTCGGAGACGTCGTCCACGCCGACCTCGTCGAGCGGGGGCGGCGGCCGGATATCGTCGATCGAGCAGAATCGACACTTTCAGGTAGGTTCTTAACCCATTGTTTAGGGGTACCCGACTTTTTGGGCCTTGTTTTTCTAAAGTGATCGGGGCCAGATATTTTTTTAATAAAGGAAAAATATGACAAATAACGCAGAAAAAAATGTTTTGAAAGGCTGAAAATTAAGTTAGTTGAATATTACATCACTTTAAAAATCCTCAAGTTCCTCAGCATCCTCAGTTTTTGATGTAAAAATTACATATTTTTTGAAACAAAAGTTGTCACCATTCCCAGATGTTTCAAAACCTCTTTGGAAATTTTAAATGTTAAAATAGTAGTTTATGCAACAAGTTGCAAAAAGAAAATTTTTTCAGCACGAGTGCTAATCAAGTTTTGCATTTTTTGCTATTCCGAAACATTTTTTGCTATTCCGAAACATTTTTTGCTATTCCGAAAAACACCCATTGAGTGAAATTTTAAGTCAAACTTTCATGTATTTTGTCAATAAATCGTTTAAATTAAAAAAATGTTGAAAAGTGTTACTTTTCGAAACAAGTGCTGAAGAGTTCATTTTTTCAGTACCCATTTCATTGCTGAAAAGTTGAACTTTTCAGCATTTATTTGGAAAGGAATGCTATTCGATTCTGTTATTTTTGGTACAGAAAATTAGGCTATTTCGTCGTTAAAGAATGACAGGAAAAGTAAGTAGTTTCACGACGGAATTGCAAAAAGATCTTTTTTTGACATCCCTACAAACTTGCACACAAACTTAGTTGCATGCTTATTTTTTATAAATATTAATTTCAATTTAACATAAATGCAGTGATTTTTCAATCAAATAAGACTATTGCAAATATTTAAAAAAAATTAGGTGTTTTTGACTTTGGCCACCAGGGGCGCCGACTCTGGGGGGGCACGGTACTTTTTGCCCCCCTTAAAATTGGGCAGGGGGGGCAGCCCATACATTGTGCCCCCCCCCAGAAATTTTAGAAGAAAAATATTCTTATTTTAAATATTACAAAAAAAAATCACAGAAATAATTGAAAATAATACCTAAAACTGAATTGGAATTGGATAGAATTCTTGTAAGCGAATCTGTAAAATAGTTCAAAAACATTTGTTGTTTTTTAAATCGACAACGTTTCATCTATACTACTGCGCTCTCTTATGCTAACTAGGTAGGAAAACCAGCAAACTTAGTATACAAGAGCAAACTTACGCAAACTCTTGTCAAAACAATCATCAAGTTTTCAGACGCAACATTCTGCGATTTGCCATTGTAGATCAGGATTTAGCGAAAATGAACTGAAACACTTTTCAAAATGGTCATTTGATGACAGCTTTACATTTAAAAAATGCTGATAAATTCGATATTTTTTGAGTAATTTTAGGTATTTTTTTCTTGATTTCTTTTTAAAAATTGCTTTTTGGTCGTAAATTCTTAAATTCTTAAGTTATTCTTAAATTCTTAAATTCTTAAATTCTTAAATTCTTAAATTCTTAAATTCTTAAATTCTTAAATTCTTAAATTCTTAAATTCTTAAATTCTTAAATTCTTAAATTCTTAAATTCTTAAATTCTTAAATTCTTAAATTCTTAAATTCTTAAATTCTTAAATTCTTAAATTCTTAAATTCTTAAATTCTTAAATTCTTAAATTCTTAAATTCTTAAATTCTTAAATTCTTAAATTCTTAAATTCTTAAATTCTTAAATTCTTAAATTCTTAAATTCTTAAATTCTTAAATTCTTAAATTCTTAAATTCTTAAATTCTTAAATTCTTAAATTCTTAAATTCTTAAATTCTTAAATTCTTAAATTCTTAAATTCTTAAATTCTTAAATTCTTAAATTCTTAAATTCTTAAATTCTTAAATTCTTAAATTCTTAAATTCTTAAATTCTTAAATTCTTAAATTCTTAAATTCTTAAATTCTTAAATTCTTAAATTCTTAAATTCTTAAATTCTTAAATTCTTAAATTCTTAAATTCTTAAATTCTTAAATTCTTAAATTCTTAAATTCTTAAATTCTTAAATTCTTAAATTCTTAAATTCTTAAATTCTTAAATTCTTAAATTCTTAAATTCTTAAATTCTTAAATTCTTAAATTCTTAAATTCTTAAATTCTTAAATTCTTAAATTCTTAAATTCTTAAATTCTTAAATTCTTAAATTCTTAAATTCTTAAATTCTTAAATTCTTAAATTCTTAAATTCTTAAATTCTTAAATTCTTAAATTCTTAAATTCTTAAATTCTTAAATTCTTAAATTCTTAAATTCTTAAATTCTTAAATTCTTAAATTCTTAAATTCTTAAATTCTTAAATTCTTAAATTCTTAAATTCTTAAATTCTTAAATTCTTAAATTCTTAAATTCTTAAATTCTTAAATTCTTAAATTCTTAAATTCTTAAATTCTTAAATTCTTAAATTCTTAAATTCTTAAATTCTTAAATTCTTAAATTCTTAAATTCTTAAATTCTTAAATTCTTAAATTCTTAAATTCTTAAATTCTTAAATTCTTAAATTCTTAAATTCTTAAATTCTTAAATTCTTAAATTCTTAAATTCTTAAATTCTTAAATTCTTAAATTCTTAAATTCTTAAATTCTTAAATTCCTAAATTCTGAACAAATAAATTGATGTTTAATTTTCGATTTTTTTAAACATTGTTTTTTTTTTGTAATTTCCAAATTTCTGATTTTTTGAATTTCTGAATTTCAACTTTTGATTTCTTAACATTTTTAAGCCATGAGTTTTTTTTAACCCTAGGGTTTTTAAAACTTTTTTTAAATTTTGGAATATTTATGTTTTTCTGCTATTTTTTTCTAAATTGCAGATTTGAAAAAAAAATTGTTTTTTTATTTGCATTTTCCAATTTCTAAAGTTCTAAATTTTTGCTTTTTACTTTTGTTTTCATTTTTAGAATATTTGTGTTGTTGAATTTTAAATACCTGATAATTTTTATTATTTACTGTTACTTCTGGAAAATAAGTGAGAATATGCCAATTAGAAACCAAACATATAAAAAGTTCCCCCAATAAACATTCTCAATCACGTTTTACTAAATTATCTTTTTCAAAAAAAAAAAAATGGATTCCGGATGAAAAAAACTCTTATCACATCGTAATATTCAAATTGGTAAAATTCGTGATATACAATAAACTTAAACATCAAATCGCCACTCTCACCTAACGATTTTGGAAAACAACCGTGCCCCCCCCAACATTTTGGACTAGTCGGCGCCTCTGTTGGCCACCTTATACATACAAAAACTTAAAAAAATTGAAGTGGCTTAATTTTTTTAACATTTTGGGAAAACAATGTTTTAGACACAACAAACTTGTTTGAATACATTTTGAACAACACAATTATTTTTGAATAAATAAAAAACAAAACGTTCAAAATAAATGTTCCCAATTATAATTTTATTTCTAAGGGTCAAATAAATAAACCAAAATCCCATGATAATTTCACATTTACGTTAAACTGAACGCTAACGCAAATTATTTTTTGCTGCTCTCCCTACCCTTAAAAGTATTTAAAAATCATGGAGCATAAAAAAATGAGCCTAAACAGGAAAAAAGGTAGCTACCTAAAAGGAAAGCAAAAACTAACAAATTTGATTCATCGAAAAAAAAAAATATTTTTATGTTTGTTCACTTTGGAAAGAAAGCCAAACAAGTCCTCACAAAACTACTTAATTCAACCAAATGATTTTAAAAATATTTTTCTCTGTTTAAATGATGAAAAACCCAAAAAATATTTGAAAATGTTTTTTAAACTTATAATTTTTTTTAAACGGGCTCAAATCTGCTCAAAAAATGTAACAAATAATAATTCTTTTTAAATAACTCCATACACCGCTTATTTTTAATAAATGCAGAAACTCAAAGAAATTATTTTATCAAACCCTATTTGTTATAAATTAGTGCTCAAATTAAAAAAAAATGCACAGCTCCCAGGATTTTTTTTACAAAAAACTAATTACTGTTAAACTAATTGTTTTTGTTCATGTTAAAACGACTGAGAACATTCATTAACGGATAAATGATTAGGTTGGTAAGGGTGCAAAAAACTAAGAAAAATAAATAAACAAATTCTTATAAATAATTCAACAATCTGGTTATGTTGAAAAAAAAAAACTAAAATTCATAATAAATATTTAAAAAACATTTCTTTCAAAAACTGCTTGTGTTTGAAAATAATTAAAAAAAACTCAAATATATTTTAAAGCAGTTTTCTCAACCGGTGAGGAATTCCTCCCTGGGGGAGAATTTGACAATTTTTGAAGAGGAATGTATAATTAATCGAATTTATTTAAACTAGTATGCAAAAAAATGAAATTTTATCTGATATTCTCTTTGTAAATTTCACCTTATCAAACACTAACATGTTTGTAAATAAATTTGAATGATAGTTTTTTTTTATTTTATCTGTTTTTATCAAGTTTCAGTTGAGTTTACGGCATTTTTTCAATTATTTTTTTATTGTTTTACGTTTACTTTTGTAAGTTATAACATGGTTTCATACATGAGTGCTTCTTCAAATATTTGTTTGAAAAAATTCTCGATATATCTGATTTCGAAAAGAGTACGAGATGTTCTTTGAGTTTTAGAGGAAGATTATTAACAAATTGATTTACTTCTTATGGAGTTGAACATTCATAATTTTTGTATGAATATCAAATATTAGAAGAAATGCTTGTTTCAGCATTCTTTCAAACTAGAATGTTTCGTTTTGCAAAATTTTCATTCATTTTATTGAGGCATTTTAAATTAGTCAAGGGGGAATGGAACGAAAAAGGTTGAAAAACACTGTTTTAATGCCATTTAGTTTAAAAAAAGCTGATCACGCTCAAAAGAATGTCAAAATTCACAGAATTAAATTAGAATCATCTTTCAAATAATCCACTGCAACTGATAATTTTTGAAAGAATGTAAAAACTCACGAACATAATTGAACTCATTATAATTTTTTTAACTACTTATCTCTTCTTCACAGTTCGCACCCGTTATCGAAAAACGGTGTTTTTATCGGCAATAACTGACGGTAACCCAATTACAGTAACTTTTTTTAATTAACATATTATAAAAAACATCTCAGACATTCAATTTACCGAAAACATTTGCATAATAATTTAGGAAGTTTAAATTTAATAGTGCCGACTCGGTCCTAACCAGTCCTAAAAGGACCTAATAAAAGAAATTTTAGAAAAAATATAAGTACTCAAAAATTTTCACAGGTGAATTTAATTTGTTTAATAATAAATCATAATTTGAATTATGGGTATCAAACGACGCGTAAGTTGAAATGACTTGTTTGATAATTCTTAGAGTTCAAAATTAGGAAATTTTTACAATTCGCAGTTGCAAATCCTTTCTCCACGACCAAAGTCATTTCCCAAAATCGAGAACAAGCGTTTAAAAAATCGGTACCTTGAACGCGGCTCTGTTCGAGGTTCCCAATTTCAAGAACGCTTGTTCACGATTTTGGTTTCTGATTTTTATTCGTGCCCTCTGGTAGTGACGCAAAGGTCCTTAAATCTGAAGCAGTCTAACGTGTGTCACCTGGGTTCAGTCTACGAAGCACATGTGTCCGCTCACCGACCACCATCGCCTGCGAGTCAAGTGTGAGTTTCGCGCGCGGCGCAAAAAAAAGCGAGTTTTGTGGCCGCGCGGGCATCTTTCACTCACGAGTGGAGTTAAAGCCGCGGGTGTGAATGACCACCCGGACCCGGTTTGACCGGCGGCGGCAGCCGTCGAGTGTGTGGTCATTGATCAGCCGGCCTGGTAACGAAGGTGAAAGTTTTTGACCTTATTCTCCCTGTCTCACTCGCACTCGTCGTCGCGGTGTGGGATTTCGCGATAGGCCCCGCGCTGATTTGTTGGTGATTTTGTTTGTTTTGGTTAAAATTTTGGATCGTTGAGCGCACGTGCATGAGTGGGAAAATTTCACTTTTCATGTTTTTAACGGCTTTTTTGGTTGAACCGGATTTGGATGCGTGGTCATTCGTGGATGCCGGTTTTGAAAACTGACGGCAAACGGTCGAAAACACTGAAACAAAACGTTACATTCAATTAATGCGCCCAAACTAATTCTTCCAACAAAACAATTAAACTTGTTATGATCCCATGACGTCACGACCTCTTTTTCATTCGAATTACCAACAACATGATCGTTTTATGTTGTAACTCTTATTTTTACATTTTTGAACCGCCAGTTCGCGTGTGTGAGTTTACTTTACGTTTGGTTGGACGACGTGTACAGACACGAAAATGAAAAGTGAACCCTTTGAAGATCTGGCAATGGTCGTTGCAATGGAGTTGGGTCCAACAACACTAGGAAAATGCAAAATGTTCAATTTATATGTTTATTTAACAGCAATTTTAGCTATTTATCGTCCAGAACTGTTTGCCACTAATATAAGTAATACTAAGTAAGGAAATATACCCTTTCTAATCAAACACCTATCTTCGTCATATGGAGAGTTTGATACTATTTGGGCTATAAACTTACCAGCAACAGCACCGCCTCGAGTTAGCACGCAAATTTATGTCATTTACTGGCCAAAAAGATCAAATTTCTAATCTAATCTAATCTAATCTAATCAGACCCTAGCGCAGCCAATCTTTCGAAGGGATCCTGGAGAGTGCCTTAGGTTAGATGACGCCTAGCACTCTTCTTGTCATTTATTAACATTTGTAGTGCGCCATTGCATCGGAATGCATTGAAACATCACAAGCTTTAAAGCGGCCAGGCCTACTGCGTAAAGCCGTATCGCAGAGATGACTCGTAATTGGGTTGAGTTTGAGCACTGAGTGTTCGAACAACAACACAATTCAGAATCGACAGGGGAGGAAGAAGCGTGGGGACACACCACCTCACGCTCCGAGATGTTTGGTTGTATTCGTTGGGAGCACCATGCTAAAAAGGTTTGGTACTCCGGGACCCTCTGGGATGGGACATTGTATTTCCACGAATGCCCTGGACACTACTTGCCGGCGTTATAGCGCCACAACTCGCTCTCTACTGGCCAAAAAGATCAAATTTAAGGCATAATTTCTATTTTGCGAGACCATTATGCTCATCATTTTGGTGGCACACACATCCACACGCAAGATCAGAGGTTAACTGCTTAACGAAAGTCGCCATCAATATCTTTTCTCTTGCGCTAACGATTTCAAAGCGCTTAAGATATAAAATTGCTTCCAAATACCGGAAAAATGTTCTTTTGACCATTACTTAGTCATTCACTTGGAAAATAATCCCGAAAAATGTAAATAACTAGCAAGCACCATCAAAAAAACAAACGCGCTTAGTCTTTTGACGTTTCAATTTTGAATATCCATTCCAATCGAAGCCTGAAGAAAACCGAGCGAGGAGCAAAAGCAAATAAAGAACAAAGGGAGGACATCAACACCACCAACATGCTCGTGCAGCGTCTGTTAGAGTAAGCAAGTGCTGCCGGGAAACTTTCGCTATTAATGTTACTTTTCGTGAGTGTTCGCTCAAAATTTCATCATTTTTGGCAGCACTAAGCAGACCCAAAAGAGCGCTGGAAGAAAAAAGAACTGAGCTGAAAATAGAAAAATGGGAGTTGCACAATGCATTCTCGTTGGATTAGAATACATTTTGGAAATATTTTTTTCAAATGCTTGTAAAAGGAATAGCATAACTTTTAATAAAAGTGAAAATAAACAAAAATGTTCACAAAAAGTTGCTCTACTCGTTGGTGTACTTGGTTTTAGTGAATTTCGAGGAACAATCCAGATTATCCAGCATCATTCAAACACGACCGCTTATTAGGCTTAAAATGGGCATGTTTCTCCTAGTATAGCTCATGTGGCAGAATGTGGTTTTTAAAACTAAACTTATGAATTGGCTACCTAATTCAGAAACCTATTGATTTCTAAAATATAACAATATACTACAGTCGACTCTCTGGTTGTCAATATCCAAGGGACCGTCGAGGAAGAGAATCATCAGTTTACAGAACGATGCAAAATGAAGACTCGATTGAAAATATTTTTTCTTGATACCCAGCTATGGGAGAGAATCATGGCAACGTCCATCAAACAAAAACAAACTAATGTCAAACACCCTTCAAAGCTTCGTTTCGCCAAGAAAAATGTCTATGCAAGCCATGAGGAAGTGAAATTATTGACAACCGGAAGAGATTTTTAAAGCAAACAGAATCCAAGGGACCGTCGAGGAAGAGATCCTTCAAGCAAAGGAAAATATCGAGGAATGAAGATAATTAAAGCATGCAGATTGAAGGGACTGAAGAATTCATCGATAGATGGAGAATTATTGATATCGAGAAGATCGACAGCCAGAGAGTCGACTGTAATTGCGATTTTGGCTAAATCAAATATTTCTCGAATAACGCTTTTATGTAATAACTCCAAGTTGTTTTTCTTAACTCTCCATATTAAACCAGAATATTGGAAAGCTTTGGGAATTCTGCATCTTGTAGGAAATTTTCCACAGATTTTTTGAAGAACTTTGTCATGTTTTAGTAGATGAGTTTCAGTTTCAGTTAAGAAAAAGAACAATTTAAAAAAATTAAATTATATGCGGAGGAAAATTTGTTCCCGTTCATGACATTGAGAACCACGACGAGATGCTCAATTTCTTGGTACGTTTTTCAAAGCGTACCATGGAATTTTAACACTTTGTTGTCATAAACGCTTTTCACGATGTTTGGAAATGTTTGTTTTCCGTGTAGTATTTTTTGCAAAAAACAACGCAACCATAGTCAAAATAGGAGATCGTCTGGTGTTAGTTTTTCAGCAATAATATGTTGATGGCAAAATTTGAGCGAAATGAACGCAGGTTAAGTTATCGATCTGGGATTTGAGGTTTGAGGCTACGTATAAAAATCCGCAAAACAATTCCGAGTTTTCATTTGAAAGTCAAATTACTGCCCCTGATCGCATTTTTTTAAGTACTCTAATGTTTCGGCCAAATTGTTCGATGCAAAAATTTCATAAAATGGGCAGTTAGTCAATGTCATTCGACGCGGAAATTTGTGCCACAAAAGTGGAATTTGGCCTTCCATACACCGATTCCGCAAGCCGCCCAAAAAAACTCAGAAACTTCAATAACCGACGTTCTACGCATTTTACAGGAAAAACCATCGCCAAAACAATCAACGGTCGAAATTTTTCTCACCAAGGTCCAACGCAGCCGCAGAAATGAAACAATTAAAAGATCTCGCACAGAAAGGCAAAATTGTTGTTTGGAGTTATAATTACCACGGTGACCGCAAAAAAACTCCACAGAAACAACCACAACGCACACCAATTAAGGCAGGGGGGGGGGGGGGGGGTAATTTCATCGACTTTGCGCTGAAAAGTTTGTAATTGTCTTCCGAACTGGAACTGCGCCGAAAGTGAGCAAATCACTGCAGTCAATGTCTACGCTGGTGTGCGTTGGGAATAATCTACATTCTTCAACTTTTCTCTTTTTTTTTCCTGCTGGAGTTTAACCTCAAATGAGCTTAAAGATTCGAAATTGGAGAAGAAATGATTGCATCTTTTTTTTGTTCGAAGTGGGCGCCATAATTAAGGGTACAGCTACCCCTCCGAGTGCCATCATCATTATCATCATCATTTTGAAGGGGAGTGATGTATCGAGTGGGCCCTTGAAGGGCAGCAATTCTTTGGTTTTATTTTGAAAACTTGTTTTGACGAAATTCCTCTTCGAGGATGAATTGCATGGGGAAAATGTGTAAATTTTGCCATAATTGCCTCGTGAGTGCAAATTTTCAATCATGAAGGTACCTTCAAGATGGCAGAAATGCAACAATTGAGCTTGAAATGGAATTGAAAAGTGAGAAAATGATGCCATTATATTAGCATTACAGATGAATTTGATCTAAATTTGATCTTCTTATTGCTTGATATCAACAAAAATCTGAAAATTGTTCAAATAAAGTGATAATTTAAAGTTGCCAAAGATGAACGACCTTTCGCGCTGAACCTGATCCTTTCTCAGGCCCGATTTTCCCCACTCACATCGACAAGCGTTAAAAATCTCAATCGGAAATTTGACACCTCAAGCGAACCACTCAACCCACGCCGAAAAAAAAGTGCAGCTCCGTTCAACCAGAACCAGAAACCCGATAGCCGGGGGCCACTATTTTTAGCAACAAGTCACACACACACTTGTGAAAAAGTCGCCGGTCCGAGACCGTTGAATGCACTTCCGATGCCATGGTTGGCACTGAACCGTGACTGCAAAAATTCGAGAGACCGCACAACAAAAACAAGCCCTTGGACCCCTGGTCTGGCCTGGCCTGGGTGGGACCCTGAAACTTCATCGAAAATATGGCTTCTCCGCACTGTGGGGCGGCCGGCTATTCGAAAAGCCATTCATTGCGACGACGATGAATGAAAGTACACACTCACAAAGTGGTGAATAAAGAGGTACAGCGGCGGGGACAAACAAATAAATTTTTAAAAAAGTGGCCGTCATTGTACTCGCAGGCATATACAAATGTTTCTGTTGGCAAGTAAAATGGTAACAGACGATGATAAATTTTCTCGACTGCGCAGACTCGCCGACTGGTTGTTGGTGTCTCTGTTGTTTGGGTGGGGTGACAGACAGTGAAACAGAGAAAAACGACAGACGGATTTGGACGGATAGACAGAAATCCTACGAATCTGCGAAATTGCGCATGGGCACGGACGCCAGATGGCACGCCCATTTGTCATATTTTGAACATGGAAGGAAACACTCACTGTTGAAAAAACGAGATTAATTCAGAAATTTTCGTCATCAGACCACTTAAATTTCAGTTCCTTAAGTTTTGTTTGTCTCCTTAAGAAATCCGCAATAATTAGGCAGATATTATTTCATTATATCAATTACTCTGAAATTTATTTGAAAAAGGCAAAACATACAACTTTCTTGAATATTTTGACTTTTATTGCCAGCAGGGAAACCACACCAATTATGTTATATTTTTGCACACATACAGGTTTATAATTCAAATAGCTTTATTTAGTTTTAAATTGTTTTGAAAGCTGATCAAAATTTTATGATAAGTGATAATGAGATATCCGTCATACATATTTTAAAAGTTTCTGAAATAAGCAAACGACAGCAAAATAACTGCCTTGTGCAACAGATAGAAAGCTTTATTTAATGGGGTTTTGCATCGTTTTTGAATTGATTATTTTTAAACTTTGAAATTCCAACAAAGTTTTATTATGTTCAAAACCTTTTATAAATGGAAAAAAGTTGAAAAGACTTCAAACTGAAATTACGAGCCATGGGTTCAACATTTTAATGAAAAAAGTGTTGTAAAATGCATTACACATCTGTCCGGTTGTTTTGCCATCATTAGTTACCAAAATATCTAAGTATTGACGAAAATTTTATTTTATGCGAAAAATAAAATTTTTGCGATGCTGTACATTGGAATTTCATAAAAATTCAAAACATTTTTTAACAAGCCCAGGCATGCTTAATATGATAATCAATGGAGAAAATGTATTATAGCTTGTTTTAAGTTAATTAGACTTCTATTTTCATGGAAATTTTGATTTTTTTTGGAAAAATCTTTTTTTGCTCCCTGATTTTTCAGACCAATTTTGAAGGAGGTGCGACATAAACTTTGAAAATTATTTGCAACTGCCTTAAGAATAATTGAAAAATTGGTAGAAATCTAAATTTCGTATATAATTTTTTTTCCTCATTTATTATTTAAAATTGAATTTGGAATCGAAAAGTACAGATTTTTTGATAAAGTGCCCCATTTTCAAGATAAATCCACCGAATGTTTGATTTCAGCGAAATATTTCCAGTTACTTATTTTCAAAATAGTGACCATAAGTGACCATTTCTATTTTTTTAAAGCTCAAAAAATATTTTATAAAACTGTCTAAGATACATTGAAGATTGAACCTCTCGTTGCTGAGATTCTGCGGCCCTCCAATTTCTATGGTTTGATTCTCAATGATAAAAAATGAAACATCCGTAAAATTTTCCGATTTTCTAATCTAATCTAATCTAATCTAAGAATGTTTGGTACTCCGACATTGTATTTCCACGAATGCCCTGGACACTATTTGCCGTGGTTATAGCGCCACAACTCGCTCTCTGTAACAGTATTCCTAATTCCAGTCCAAGCTTACCAAGTCGTCATAGCCTAGAGGTTAGCATTTTTGCCTACCAATCCAAAGGACGGAGGATCGAACCCCGCCTCAAGCGACTTTGATTTTTCGTTCATATTCATCATTTAAAATTCTGTGTACTTAACTTTCTCGTTGGGAGCAGATGGGAATCGAACCCTAAAACATTCGCTTACAAAGCGAACACCGTATCCAGTCAGCCACGGCCGTTCCCCCGTAAAATTTCCCGATTTTTTGAAACAATTATTTGGAATTTTGGAAATTTGGAATCAAGACTAACTTCAAATGGACCAAAAAATCAATGTAACGCCTATTTGGAATGTTTCCAAAATTTAAGAATTGTGATTTTTGAAAGTTTTTAGAAGAAATTTTTATTTGAGTGAAAATAATTTTTGACTTCAGTTTTTAATGTACAATAAAATTTCTAATCGAAAAGTAGTTTTCAGATTTTTGATGAAATGCACAGTTTTTAAGACTTAGTCGCAGAGTTTAATTTTAATTGAAAAATTCTAGTTTTCCGATTTTTTAAGTGTCTATGATAGTCCATTCCTAAAAATATTTTTTTCGAAAGGTCGATGAAATTTTCAATGAAATTGGCTAAGATACATTAAAGGTTGGACCTTTAGTTGCTTAAATACAGTGAATTAAAGAAAAGAAACAATAGCATAGCATAGCATAGCATTGGTGTCTACCCGTAGCTGCTACTTCGTTATTGACCAGGACCCCCAAACATTGCTCCGTGGACCACAGATGAAAAGTAGGAACCAATCATCACCCCTTCGCAATTTTCAAAGGTCCCTATCGTGCTGATCAATACCGACGCCGGCCACGACCAGTGGTAAGACACGGGGAAGTGGATGGGAATGTTAGCCGATACTTGAGTGATGGGACCGCCAAATCGACTGCGTCTCCGACAAAGTATCACATGAGTTTTGAGGGATTAGTAAGATGGGTATGAGGTCAGGATTCACTGTGGTAGGTGATGCGACCATGAGCAATTTGTTTATGGGTTGAAATTTTAAAAATCTTAGGCAGCCGGCTGCGGAAAGATACCTATCTAGGGATTTAAATATAGTATTAATTCGACCGCGATTCTCCAGAAATTCTCCGTCGGCGTGCCTTCCGATCAACGGTGATGTAGGAAGGGCTACATTCATTAAAATTATTTTATATCATAAGCCTTAAAACATATCCGTCGACGTGCCTTCCGATCCTCGATGATATGGAAAGGACTTAATCCAGCAATACGACTTGCTTGTCTCAAAAACAAAAATCGGATCGTTTCTATCGAAAACTATATAAAGAGAACAAAAATAAAATTCATCGGCCAACGAACGCGCGAACAAAAATAAATGAAAAAAGAAGAAGAAGAAATCCAATCACCCCATGTACACAAATAGCGACACAAAAGAGACGGAAAATAACACGAAAAAAAAACAGGACTGCGCGTCCACACAGGCACCGCACTACTGATGCCATTATTTAATTATAATGACCAATCACCCCATGCACTCGAACAGCGACATAAGAGAGACGGAAAATAACACGAAAAAACAGGACTGCGCGTCCACACAGGCACCGCACTACTGATGCCATTATTTAATTATAATGACCAATCACCCCATGCACTCGAACAGCGACATAAGAGAGACGGAAAATAACACGAAAAAACAGGACTGCGCGTCCACACAGGCACCTCACTACTGATGCCATTATTTAATTATAATGACCAATCACCCCATGCACTCGAACAGCGACATAAAAGAGACGGAAAATAGCACGAAAAAACAGGACTGCGCGTCCACACAGGCACCGCACTACTGATGCCATTATTTAATTATAATGACCAATCACCCCATGCACTCGAACAGCGACATAAAAGAGACGGAAAATAACACGAAAAAACAGGACTGCGCGTCCACACAGGCACCTCACTACTGATGCCATTATTTAATTATAATGACCAATCACCCCATGCACTCGAACAGCGACATAAAAGAGACGGAAAATAGCACGAAAAAACAGGACTGCGCGTCCACACAGGCACCGCACTACTGATGCCATTATTTAATTATAATGACCAATCACCCCATGCACTCGAACAGCGACATAAAAGAGACGGAAAATAGCACGAAAAAACAGGACTGCGCGTCCACACAGGCACCGCACTACTGATGCCATTATTTAATTATAATGACCAATCACCCCATGCACTCGAACAGCGACATAAAAGAGACGGAAAATAGCACGAAAAAACAGGACTGCGCGTCCACACAGGCACCTCACTACTCAATTAAAGAAAAGAAACAATATCACAGAAACTAATGGTCCTATTTTCAATGTTTAAAAATGAAACATTTGTGATCTTTTTTTTTTAAATATTTTTTAAATATTGGAATCAAGACTTACATTCTAAAAAGGCCTAAAATTCAATATTACGGTTTTTTTAAACAAAATGGTTTCAAAATGTTTAAAAAAATCTGGGAAAGTTTCTATTTGTTTCATAAATTATAACCTAGCGGAAAATTCCATTGGCGGTTTTGGTGGAGAATTGCTCCCTACCTTACAAAGGGCTTGGATGGGTCGTTAACTGGCTAATCGTTATAATGGAACATTTTAAAATTGATCAAATGAAACCGAAATGAAGTTTTTTGATGCCTCTTGTTGAGGTCCAACAATTGTTAAAAAATTGAGCATTTTATTTTTAATTTTGTATAGAAATTTGTTAGGAAAACCTTCTTTTTTGTATTTTGATTTTTTTTAAATTTTGATTTGATGTGAATTTTCAAACCAACAAATAGCTTTAAAACTAAAAATATTCTCAAAAACTTTTGTGAAGAAAGTCTGGTGCCATCTTGCTCAAAAGATACTGTGGCCTCAAATCTGGTCTAAACGGATTTTTTGCTCGAAAATCACATTTTTGACCAGTTTGGAGGACGCTGTATCTTTTGACAGGAGCAAGAAAGCACCATACTTTCTTAGGGAAAGTTTTAGAGAATGTCCTAAATTTTTACCCAAGTAACAAAAAGTTTCAAGATAGCTGCAGCATAGAAGTTTGGACCGCGGCAGGATAAAGTTCTCTTCAAAACTTCTTCAGGTGTTTAGAAGAATACGTACTTGAAAAGAGTTTTATCCTACCGCGGTCTTAACCACTATGCTGCAGCTATCTTCAAGAACTCTTGTAGAACTTTAGAGACTTTTTGCTACTTGAGAACGCTTCTGTGTTGGTTTGAAAAATTTAGTGGATAATAAAAAGGATACAAATGAAAATGTTAAAAAAGGTTTTCCCATACAAATTCCTCTGCAAAATTGAAATGCAATGCGCAAAGTGTGGACGCAACCAATCGCTCCCAAATTTCGGGGAGTCGTTTAGGGGTCTAACCGAAAAAAAACTTTGTTCTGAAAAATCGACCATCTCGAGCCTTGGGTAGAGCACCCAACCCTCATTTTCATCTAAAAATCATAGAAACTCAATAGAAATTAAGTCTAAATTAATATCTGTAGAAAAATCTGGATACAAAAATACAAATGATTTAAATTCATGTAAGTTTTTTTTACATTTGGATTTCCGAGTTGAATTAGTATCTTTTAATGGAAACTTCATGTTTAACCTAGAATAAACACACTTAAACTGACGTTGTGGGATATAAAATCAGCAAGTTTTTAAAGTTTGGAGCAGAGATATTGGTCAGTCTTAGTTAGTTCGCTCTTTCAAGTTTAACCATGACCGATTTAACCTTCGCATTGTTCGACACTAAATGTCAAAATTCCTCACGCAACTTCACGGACCCCGCCAGATGCCTAATGAATTCGCACCGCACAAAAGAACCCGGAAGATCTGAATCGGACACATTTAAGTAGAGCACCCGAAAAATTCACTAGGTCATGCCTACCTCCTCCCCGTCCCCTCGTTAAAACCCCCCGTCCATACTAAACACAAAAAAACAGACTTCTTATTGAGCAACTCCGTTCCCCATTCTGGTTCAATAAGCCCCATTATGTGTGCGCGGTGTGTGTAGCTTGGTTTTTTTTCTTCCTCTCGTGCTCACACTCATTCATTACCATTTCCACAGTTTTGACGAGGGGAGAGCTCCGTACCCAGAAGGTGAAGGAAGCGGGGCTCATTGGGTAAGCCCGGGCGCCCCTGCAAAGAACTCCGTTTCGCCTTATTACCGTCGCTGGAGTCCGCATTCAAATAACGTTCGCACTGCTGTTTAGAAGACGGGGTAAACTGTGGTCCTAAGTGAGGGGTCTCTGCTGTGGAGAATGACCATGAGAGATTACGCGCTAGGCGCAAGTAAACAAAAAAAAGTGGGATGGAACTTTTGGAAAGGGTCTAAACAATATGGACTGAATAGTGTTAGAGGAAAACAATTTTTCTTGTGAGGTTGTCAGAAATTTGAAGAGCTTTATTATGTTTTTAAGTTGAGCTTACAAGCTAATTAAAAATACTAAAAAAGGAATGATTAAATAATTTTTTTCCAAAAGCCCTTTCAAAATGTTACTTCCCTAAACGGTGCGCTCAAAATAATGGCCCTTGTTGTTAATCGTGCATTGCGTGAGTTTCGTTTTTCACGCATTAAAGTTCGGAACCACCTTCGAAGTCACTTTGTGGCCACTTCTTAGGGCGACCCTGAACGCAAACACAATAACAGTGCAGTTATTTCCCACCTCGGTGGGCATGTCGTCGGGCCCAAAACGCCGCTACCGCCATCAGCACCTAATGCCTAGTGTGCTTGTAAAGCTCTCGTTCAACGATAGTTGCTGTTTAGCCGGTTTTAAATTGCAGATTATTAAATCGACCGTTTCCGCTGGTTGAACAAAAAGGTGTGAATTTGTGTAACATTTTTTTTCGGCGGGAAAACCCACAAATCTCAGATTGGCCTAGAATTGGGGGCGTGTGTGTGGAAATTGGGTGCGATTTTCGCATTGTTGTGCGATTTGACGTGGTCATGTTGTGACATGAGATAATTGGTGTTTGCGAAGTCAATGGTTAGTCATGGGAGAGTGATCTGGGTTTTCAAATTTTCAAAGTATCCAATATGATTTGTTCTAGTCAAAAGATAGAAGGCTTAATTCAAATGCATAAAAAGAAGCAGAATTAAGATTCTCCTCCAACGCACCCTCATCATGCTTCACTTCTAGTTCATGTTGACGTCTGCGCCGCCACGCCATCATCATCATAATCATCACAGTGGAATTGGATGGGAGTTGATGTGAAAACGACTAGACAGATTGTGTTCCCTTCTGACTGTCTGCGTCTTCCAGCGGGGTCTGGCCATAATAGACAACGTCGTCGTCGACGACGACGTCTCCAGAAGATATGCCCGGATTTGAGGAGGAGTTATGGTTCATAAAACTTGATTAAATTTCAACACAGATTATACTGTATCCCTATATTTATTCCAAACGCAAACGCGCGCTGACTCAGGGCACCTTCTCCACCCTGGGCGACACCACCAGGTGAAACCCACTTGGTTGAGTCTGTTTTCCGCGTTGAACAAAAAAAGTCACAACTCCACCTACCCAAAAACGCCCCGCATGAAATTTGCGGGTTCGTCGTCTGATCTAAGCTAGGCCGATTGAAATCTCCTGATTCGAATGCTTTCCAAATGAAATCAAATTAATCTTTGAACCATTGCGAATCACATCCGGTAAGAAAAAAAAACACTGAAAAAAGTTGTTTTTGTAATCAACAGGCAATTTCAGGACAACGCACTCAACTTTTTCTCTCCGTGTACTGAATAATTTCTTTGTGCACACATGTACACGTACGCGCACGCAAATAATTCTGCGTGGTAGGTACTTTCGTGAGCTTGTGCGGGCAAATTTGCCCGGCGATACGCCTTTTTATTTAAATTGGGCCGCAATCCACGGCGAGGGGGAAGATCACGATCCGTGGGCCCACCCTGGTCGCGACGTCCTACGGTGGTGGAGGTCCCCCAAAATGTGCTCCGAGATCTGCGGGGCGCGCAGTTGGTGTCGACTGACATTACACGAGCCACACGTGCCCCCCTCGGGGGCTGTTTTGGCTGTTTGACCTTTGGCAGCGGGGGTGGGAGGGCGAAGGAATTTTGAAGCACTTAATGGCGCAAAATGGGATAAGATTGAAAGCTTTTTGCTGTGAGCAGGGCACAGTTTAGCAAGTTTAAAGAGCGTTTTTGCTAACGTTTGATGGTAATGGACGTATTATGGGGAAATGTTAAAGTAACAAAGAGAAAAATGGTTTGATTTCGTCACATATCTCAAGATGGACTGTAGATCTTTTCAGTTTTTAAAAGCTTTTGAATGTTTCTTAAAGATCCAAATCGATTTGCAAAATTACTTTGTTGAATAAAACGTTGTAAAGTTAGCTAGTTTAGCAAACATAAAAATAAAAAGACCTTTAAAATTTTCGATGCTAATTTCAAGTCAACTTAGAACCTCTGATCTTCAGATCAAATGTATAAGTTTTTAGAATTGAAAACTTAGTAACTCTAATGTTTCAAATGACATCTCAAACACTCAACATTGTTGGATCACTTTTATAATGTTTAATATAGTTGCACAAAATAATCAATTTTAGCTTCTAATTTTTAGATGTTTTAAATGATAATAAATGTGCACTTAAAAATAAGAGTACCAAATTCCTTTTTCCTTTCTTTATTGACACAGGGTGGCCACTCAAGTCGGGAAAAAGTCGGGAATTCGCCAAAATCCGCCAAAAATCGGGAAAAAGTCGGGAATTCGCCAAAATCCCCCAAAAATCGGGAAAAAGTCGGGAATTTATGATCTTTTGTCAAAAAGTCGGGAAAAGTCGGGAATTATAAGCATGCTTGATTGAAAATTATTTTTTTAACTCTTGAATAATTTTGTAATATTTTGTACAATTCTCAAATTGAATTACTCAATTCTGCTTAAATAACTTGCTTAAAATTTAAGGTTCTTTTCACTATTTCAATATATTTGAGTATGGAAAAGCTGTTTAAGACGTTCAAAATCTTAATCAATATTGGAGTCTTTGACACAGATCTTCATAATATTTTTCATGAATCATATGATCTCTATAAATTTTTGTTTATCATACAAGAGGTAAAGTTAATGAAAAACTAATATAAAAATAGAGCCTAATGGCCAGCTTAGAGTTATGATTCTATTTCATTTTGTCACATAGATTGAATATTTGAAAACAGATTCCAACTTGAGTTTGGCAATGGTTTTTTGGCAAATATTTTAAATTGTTTAACTAAATTCTTTAAATAATTAAATTATGTTTTTTTTTTACTGTTGCCATTAAACTTTTTTTGTGAGTATGGTTAAATAACTACTATACATAAAGCTTGATTTTCAGTTTTCGGAAAACTTAAATATCGAATAAAATCCAAAATTTAAAAACTTTTTTGAAAACATAAAGAAAATTTTGAAATTGCAAAAAAAAATAATCCAAGAAATTTAGAGTTATTGCAAAACTGTTTAAAAAAATGTCTCTTCAAACATTTTGCTTAAAATAAGTGGTAAAACATAAAATCATATCTAACTGAATGTTCATTGAAAAAAAAAGAACAGTTATATACTGACCACTAGATAAATTAACATTGTTTTAAATCAATATCAAACAATATCAAAAATTACAATATTAAAAAGGGAATTAGGCAATTTTTTTATGAATTTCTTGACATTTTTCTAAATTCTTTGAATGAATAATTTCTGCAATTATGTTTTAATCATTCTTTGATTTAAAATGATGATGAAGTTGATGAAGTTGAAGTGATCTTTAACTTTTTGTCATTTCCAGTTGAAACGAAGTATCAAAAACTATACTTTTGCCAATTTAAAAATTAACACGAATGTTATAAATATTGTTGAATTTTCGATAATTTTTTCAAAGACTAATTGTTTGTGTTTCTACTCGGAATCATAATAATGAAGTTTGTGAAGTTTTTTTTCAATTGTTTCTGTATTTTCAATGCCTATATTTCGATTATTTTTAGTTTCATTTAATTTTTTTTTCGGTGGTTAATATTGACTTTTCTTATAGAAAGTTTTTTGTTTGAAATCATTCTTTAGATAAAAAAATGCGTATTATTTGAGCACTCTGGAACAGTCTGGAAAAAGTCGGGAATTTAAAAATGGGATTTGAGTGGTCACCCTGTATTGAGTAATTGGGTTTTGTTATTACTAAAAAAGGAGAGGAGGCGAGATTCTCAGAATATTGGAATGACGTTTTTTTTTTAATTTCGGTGTATCCTTTTTAACTTTGATACAAGTTACAAAAAATATTTGGAAGTGTTGCCAATTTAAAAAAATAATCCTTGATTTTCGAAAACTTTGATTGGAATTTAATGTTAATACAGCTGAATTTACATCAAATCTTTTTCCTGGAAAATTTTAAAATTCAGTAAAAATATGCATGCTTTGATGTTCTAAATTCCAAGTATTTTATTCAACAATTTAAAAAAAAAAACAATTCACACCTATTTCAAACAGTCTTATTCAACCTACGTCCATTTCTTCTGACAGTTTGAAAAGTTAATCCGTTCGGATTTTCTCCACCTCCAAACTCTCACCCCACGGTGATGATTCATTCCACTCAGTACCGGGATTAGGCGGTTTTGTCTTATTTCATCACGTTTATAGTCTTCAGAACTGGATTTATTAACGAGTGGGAGCCCCTTGTTGTGACTGTTCCCGATTGGTTCTACCGAAACCATTTTATTGTGACTGGTTCGTCTGATTTAATCTACTCTTAAGCCGTGTCAATTCTGGACCCATTTTTCTCCCGAACTCACATGAAATTGAACTCACGCGAGCGCATCGAGCTTCACCCACTTTCGGAGCGCCCGACTCTTCCCACTTCCGGTGATGAGTTTGCTCAGGTTTTTAATCGCGTGTATTTACACACTGGCAGAAATGAAATGAAGATTCATTGTCGTAAACAAAGCATAATTCATTCACGGTCCAGCTACCAAACCGTGTTTCGTGCCGTGTTAACCGGCGTGTACACCATCATATGAGTCAAGGTGAAATGGCTGCAAAGCCGACATTAAGGGGCCCCATTAATGGGGCTGTAACTTTTTGAGTGTGTGCAATTTTGCTGCAAAACTATTACCTCGATGCTGCTGCAAACGGTCAAATGTGGGAACTTTTGCGAAGATTATCTGCTGTGGCATTCCAAGTATGTAATTCGATGCATTTTTTGCTGTGCCCAAGGCCAAAACTCGTCTTATTACCATAATAAACCAACAATTACCCGAACTTAATCCAAAAGGGATGTTCCACTTCATGATGCACATTTAAACATCTTCCACGCCCTAAAAATTTCAACCTTTCTCCTAAAGTCCCCCAAGCGAAATTCCGCAACAAAGTAAAGTGTTGCCGCGGAAACTTATTGAATTAACAAAAGAAAATGATTAATCGATAGCATTGCGGTTGTTCCCTGGTGTGGTGGTCACGGGGCTCGACCTCTTTCATAATCCAGGTTCAGCCGGGCGTGCGCGCAAAAAAGTCTGCGGTGAGTTTGCAACTCTTAACGGACTCTGGCGAACCGCGAATGGACATATCGTCGCCGTCGTGCTAACTTGTCGTACGTGCATTTTGGGGTCAAATTGAGTTAAGAACGCAATTTTGTGCATCTTACAATGCCACATCTTTTGACCTTTCAATCTCCCTGAAAATTGATGTAAGTGCGAGAAAAGGCCAAAGGGATTTCAGGTCAGGATGCGTTTGACGCACGTACAAGCTGTAAACATTTGTAATTATAACTCGGGACTCCAGCAACCAACTTCAACCAAACTTTGAGACAATGCATATAATGGTCAGCCAAACAAAACGTGTTTGTTATTGTTTACATTGCGTGCTCTCGTTTTTGTTTATTCAAGGTCAAACATTAAAACGCGTTTTTCTCGGAACCTCAAAATGGCGGGTGCCACAAGATAGCACGACGACGTCAACATGATGATTTTCCGTGTTGAGTAATGACGTTCGGAGCAACCGCCAGAAGGGGAAGAGACTTTTGTGGTGAAGTGACGTTGACGGGGTTGCCAACACTAATTATACAGGAGCGGGATCTGCAGAAAGATTGGTGCAACTGCCACTCGTTTTGTTTGTCCTGAATGAATGATTTGGATTTTTTTTTGCAAAATTTTAAATAAGGTGAAAAAAATGTTTTTTTTTTTCAAATTAAAAACAATAATAAATGTAAATAAAATAATTGATTATAAAGTGTTTTGATGTTTGCTGTCTTAGACATTGATAATAATTTCAAAACTTTCTACTTTTAATATATTCACTGAAAGGCCTTAATTTGATGAATAATAATGAGATTATTATATATATACTTTGGACAAGAAAATTATTAATTTATAAAGCATTTTACAGATTTTATTTTTTGACAAAGAACTTTGTCCTAAGGGCACTGTCTACGGGTGTCAATCCAAAAATTCGCGAAGCGAAAGTGTAACGAAATTGTGTAGTCTTTTAAATGCTTATATCTTCCACCCCATTCAAGCAATCTGTATGTTCTACCCACCAAACGAAAGGGGATGTTTTAAAGTACAAGTCGACTACCTCATAAAGTTGATAAAACTTTGTTAAAGTACTCAAAAGTTAAGTTGAAAAATAAAAATTCAGACCGGGAAAATCCCGGTTGCTGATTGGTTGAGCGCAACCTTTCCCGAACACATTAATCAGATTCAAGTATCTAGCACTTAGCAAATTTTGCTCTCGGCCACGCTTCGAAAACGTCGAGCCGTCACAGCCAATCGAGGTTATAAAAGAGCGCCGCGCCACCGGTCGAAGCTCAAACGAGTCCGAAGCTTTGCACGGGGAGGATCGAGAAGCAGCAGCAGCACAGCAGAGCCGCCGAGAGGAAGGAGAGAATTGTTCTGGAAAGAGAGGCAGAGCAGGCGCGGGAGGGAAAATTGCCGGCAACATGGAGACACATCATCGCATGGTTTTATCAGCGTCATAAGACGTTAAAATGGCCCTTTTCAGAGCCAAATCACGCGAAAGAATATTCTTTAAAAATCTGGTTGGGTACGGTAGTGAGTGTTTGTGTGTGCGGAAGGGAAATCGAGTGGCAAGTTTGGTGCTAATAAGAGCACCAAATTATCAACGCATACACACAAACGCGGACTGGGGAGCTTCATTTGTGTGCGCCTGGTTTCTGCCGTGCAACTACCCTCCACGAGTTTGCTCATCCGATCGATCTTGGGGAAAATCTAGAACAAAGATTGTATTTGCAATCAGTCACACCATTAGTTTTCAAAACTTTACTCCAAGATTTCTATATTTCGATTTTAGTGAGGTTCCGCGAACACAACTTTAGTGTGGTTTACTACACACACACACGAGCAAATCTACAGTCGATGGCGCTTTCTTGCTACAAATACACTTGCAACGCACTGTTTGGTGCTCTAGGTGGTGTGTAGTATGTGTAAAGAGAATGAATAAAAAGATCGGAACCCAAATTTTCGCGAAGCGAAATCGTTACCGGACGATTTCCCCTCTTCGCAGACTTCCCCTCCTTTTCCTTCACGTTGATTGGTTGAACAAACCTTTCCCGATCATCCTCCCGAGAGACATGAGATTGATGTATCTAAAATCACCTCCACTCAAGCTCATAATTTTCTGACAGCCAAGGAGTCCACATCGAGCATCGAGTGGCAGTTGCAGAATCAGAAGGGACAGCAGAAATTTCCCCCTGTCAACGACGTGGAGAGGTCGCCGAAATGGCTCGAGCCGTCGCAGGAACGGGACGGATTGTCGCTGCAGGCCATCAAGGAAGAACTTTAGGGACCGATTTGGTCAAGCTGCTGATCTTCACCCGGAAGGCTCCGGTTAACGGCATCAAGAAGAGGTCCCCGTGTTGTTCGAGAACCTGTTCCCTTTGGGTCAAGTTGGTTGTGGTTGCGATAAAGTTTATGGTTTAAGATACTGGACATGAAATTTGACATTTCGGCAGTCGTGACCACAATCCGGAGTGGCCGGAGGCCCCGCGGATGTTTCGATTGGGGGACATTTGCCGAACCATAAGAGTTGAGGCAATATGGGTATCAAACATCATGGATTTTGATATTGGACATAAAATTTGAAATTTCGGCAGGAGTGGCCACAATCCGGAGGCCCCGAGGATGTTCCGATGGGGGGACATTTGCCGAACCATAAGAGTTAGGGTAATATGGGTATCAAACTTTATGGTTTTTGATACTGGACATGAAAGGTTGCATTTGACCATTATATGAAGTTAAGCAGTTAAAATAAATCGCTTATTTTAGGCAGGAAGTAATAAATCTATTACTGCGATTGCATTTTTTTTTTGTACCGCGGCGAAAATCTGTTTCTGGAAATATAGAATAACTATATTGTAATCAATTAGAGCCCTGGAAAGGGCAGTTTTAATGTTTGCTGTTGAAATTTACTTTGCTGCCGCCGATTGCTTGCAACAGCCTTGCAAAAACATTTCCGCATCTTGGTAACTTTCGAGTGGTGAGGGAAAGTCGATTGATTTCACCTTGATTTCTATTGCAGCTCCATTTGCAATTTCTGTGCCCTTAGTTCGATAGGACGTTGATATTATGTCTTAAAACTATTCACAAAAGATTTGTCTTGTGTAATTATAAGGGAATCATGGGAAAATGTGGACCGGACATTCTAATCGAAAATTTCAACAATCATCTTGCAAAGTTCTTTGTCATACTGGTCATGTGTAACATAACCACCTGCACCTTTTTTAGATTACTTCGAGTACTCGGCCTGTTTTTTTATTATTTTTTGTGATTATTTGATTGTAGGCATTTTGTGAAACTTTTTAATCGTTATATAAAATTATCTGAAAAATTGTATTTTCTCCACTCATTTCATAATATATCAGTCTAGTCAAATTGTTTATGTTTTCAACATTAACACTGTACCGTATTTTTTCACATACTCAGATTTTTATATTTAAAAAATTGGGTATCAAACGATTAGGGCGTCAAATTATCCCGGGTTTTGAATTTCCGAGAAACGGGAAAAATATTTGTTAAGTCCCGGGAATTTTTTTTTTCATGTTGTTGTTTTTATGCTTAACATCAAAGAATTAGCTCCAAACTATCTACCATCAATCTTAACAAGGACAGCAGTTGGTAGATAGCTTAAAGGAAATTTAAAATTGACTTTAATTTTGTTCTTTGCTTTGCTTTGGAATTTAAATGAAACTTATTAAATAAACCAATGTGTTTTAATTAAATAAGTCTATTTTGAATATTTTTCATATATTTGACATATTTTGAAAAAGCTTTCAAAATTTCTTTAAAATTAAAAAAGACAGCAGCGAAACGAAATAAAGTTATACCAGTTAAGGTTAAATTTAAGATAAATTAAGAATTTCATGTTTCATTCAAAACATATTTTACAAATTATCTTTAAATCCCTACTGCCAACTGGGGAAAATCAAGACAAAAGTCTGGAGAAAAATCGAAACATTATCAAAAAAAAAAAAATGGTTTTAGCAGCTGTATTACTTTGTTACCTTTGTCCTGATTTTTTCCCAGTTGGCGGTGTTTAATGAAAAATAGTTAAAAATGATATTTTTTCAAATTTAGAATAATTTATACCCAGTCTTTGAAAAGAATTTAAAGAATATTCAAAGCACTGGGCAGTTTTTGAATTTCTAAACTAAAATTTTAACAATTTTTCATAATATACCAAGTTAATGCTGATATATGTCGAGTACAAATTTTGAATGCTTTATAATAATTATTAAGTTTTCAAATGTGCATCTATTTCTACATTTCCTAATCAGAATTTCCAGACCAAACTAGTTTTTTCTCAATTTCGGGAATTCCCGTGATAAAATATGAAAAATCCCGGGATTCGGGAATTCCCGGTTTTGGAAAAATCCCGGGAATTTTGTCCCGGGAATTCCTGGATGGACGCACTACAAATGACAAAAAATTGTTCACACATTTTCAATGGGCTAGAATGGAATTATCCTATTTTCACCAAATCCGTACTTTTTCTTGAAAATACTCATTTTTTATTATTTTAAGATATGGGTATCGGACAACATCCAAATTTAGATTAAAGTTGTACCATAAATACAGTCACAAAAAACAATTTTGATGAGTTTCTAATATTTTCAATACATTAGTTTTTTTTTGTGTAAACTACATTTTTTTTCTCAAAATACGGTCTTAATGCTTGTTTTTTTATGATTTATATATTGGAATAAACTATGAAAGTTAACGATATTTTTAAAATGAGTATTATACACTTATTGAATGATTATTCATAAAAAAGTAACACAAAAACCCGTATTTTTCAATACCCATGTTGTACACTAAAAAAAAAAGTTCCAAATTCCTTGATTCTAGGAATTTTGGCTCCTTTCCTTATTAAGTAATCCAAAAAACCCGATTTCTAATTAAGGAAAAGAGGCAAAATTCCTAGAATAAAGGAATTTGGTACAATTTTTATATTTCAGTGTACATCACAGACAACAAAGGCATTTTGTGAAAATTAGGGTATTTTACTCTAAAGACTCTTATAAAAAGAAAATCTATACAAAATTATGCATCTTTGGTACCCCTATCGTATGTTATGAAAATTCGAGTGTTTTTTTTTTAAATTACGATATTTGACGAACATTTTTGAGTTCTTATATTTCGCTTCGCTTCGCTTCGCTTCGCTTCGCTAGGAGACGGTGATTTTAGCGGATTGCAGACTGGATTTTCACCATGTGATGTGATGATTGTCTAAGCCCAAGTTGCCTAGGAATCGATAATTGGGAATAGAACCAATTCCACCTGAACCAGATTCTCACCACCATGGCAGCCGTCCATTGCCGGCCGCTCCCATCTCCACCGCGCACCAGGGACAAGGAAAGGGAATTGGAAGACGGGAAGTGTTGATGCTCCACTTTTTTAAGAGTATTAAGGGAAAATCTCCACGGTATCCTCAAGTAAGTTTCGCTTGGACATTTTTGAGTTCTTATATTTTCAAACAAACAGCACGTTAAAAAATGTTCAAAGTTTGCCAAGTCTGAGAAGATATTATTTGAATAAATTTCGTATAAGAAGTTACATTAAATAAGTTACCGTCGGTGTATTCGTCGATAAATTAATCATATTTTGACAACATCGTTATCGCTAGACTTACTAGACGATACAATTATCAGCGATTATTTAATCGGTGAATTGCCTTTTTTCTTACAAATCATAAGATGTAGGCCGATAGAAATATATTTCAAAGGCAAAAAAAATAATAATAAAATAAAAAAAAGTTACAGTCACTGGCTTCTAAACTTTCATAGAAAAAGTATAAATACATTATACACTTGCAAAGTTGTTTTCAATCATGAGGCTGCCGCAAATATCTTCAAAATAAAAACTTATCTTCTACAAACATTTTTCTTTCATTCAAAATATTTTCAAAATTTCAAAAATTAGAAATAATTATCTACATTATTATCTACACAAAAAAATGTCATTCTTATCGAAAAATAAAAAAAATATTTTTAAGATGTTCCATAACGTTGATTTGTTTCTGTTCTCCTACGTGAATTCCTTATTTTTTTTTGTCAGAAAATCTACTGAAGAGAATCATGACCACCCTACCAAGTGAATCACTCCCACTCTCCATCTTCAAACGCTCAAACCCATTACAGTGGTCATCGTGGCGTGGAAATGCCACCGCGCGGTTTGTTTACTCGAAACCTTAAGATTGCTGCTCGACCCCTTCCTGGGCAAACTCTTGAATGAAACATTGTAATCTTCGCACTTTGGCGTTTGTTTGATCTCTGGTTGGCGATATGAGCGCGCACATCGGGACATCCTTCCGGTGGTGAAACCAGTGAAGGTTGACAACCCTCACATGGCTTAAAATGTTGCCGAAGATGGGTAGGTACGATGAAGCAAATTGCCGCCGGTGTGGTGGCAGACGGGGTCGGCAAATATTTGCAAAGTAATCGCGATGGGCAAAAAGAGAGTCCGCAATTGACAACTTAAATAAATGTGAGGCAGAAATTGCAGAAATGTAAAAAGAGGTGGAAAACATCTTGAAGAAGGACAAGGGAAAAAGTTGTTTCGAGCAGGTGTTTCCCAAGAGAAGCAATTGGCCAGTGCAATGTGTGTGTTGTTTTTTTAGTGAGAAAATATTCGCAACCCCGCGAACAAGTTAAGGCGCGAAAACTCAGGGGCTTTGAAGAAAGTTTTTGCTTCATAGTTACCATTATGTTTTCTTTAGCTTTTTTGTGATAATCAGAAATTATTGTTTAATTTTCAATGTCTTTTGAAACCATTTTTTTTCCATGAGATTAAAAATCTTGTAATCTTGGCAACCTAATTTTGTGCTATTTATAAGAGCAATTTTTGGTGAAAACCTCACAAAAAAAAAGTTTCAAATGAAAAAAATTTAGATATTGCAGTTTTGAAAACATTGAATTTCTCTTCTTTGTATTTTTGTTTATGAGAAATACATTTCTAAAGCAATTTTTTGAGTTGACAGCTTACTCATTAGCTATTTGTTTACAAATTTATAATAATGTTTCTAGAATTGTTGGATTTTTTCGCTTTTAGAACTTTAAACTGTAGAAACCAATTAACTACATTTTTAAATACCTCTTAATTGCTGACATTTATTCTGTATGTTATCAAAGCAATGAATTTCAATCAAACTAATTAACTTATGTTTTTCTTTTAATTTCAGGTAACCACAACTTTTCAAAGATAATGAATTCGGTTTAAATTTAAGGTATTTTTGGTGTTTGGTGTTACATATTTGTCAAGCTTTGAAATTTTTCAAATGTCTGGAAAAGTGCCTGAAAATCAATCATTATTGATTCAAATCTTATTTCAAGCTCATAAACTGTTCGCGTCAAATTAGCTCCACCACGATCGATTTCCTCCTCCACAAAAATATAAAAAATAACCGCTAGTGTCAATTTCGGTGTGACTTTTACGATCGGTTCTCAGCCCGAAATCAGATAAAAACTCATTTATTGTTTCTTTGGCCCTCACGATTTCAGCTAATATTCTCGACAACCCTTTCGGCGACCTTACCTATTAGTCTCCACGGCCGGAGTTGACCTACAATAGGACCCGTTATCTTGATTGACTATTAACACCTCCTCACAAGCTTGCGCCGAGACCAAAAAGGGCACCGCCGCCGCCGCGGCCAATCCTTACCAAAGCTTATTTTTATAACCTCACTTTTTGATGAACAAAGCCAAAAAAATACAAACACGCAAAGGGAAGTATACTTAATTAGCGCCTTGGCACGTGTGAGTGTGTGAGCTCACCAAGAATCAACGAAAAAATCATCAGAAAAATCTAATGCTCATCAAGCCCATAATCATTTCTTCCCGCGCGCGAGATTTGAGACCCATTTTTTGGAAGGAGTCTCCAAGAGGAAACGAGGGGTGCCCGGAAGGTCCCAACATGAGGCGAAACCAGTTCTTGAAGTTCCTCCTCCTTTCCTTTGTTCCGCGCGCCTGTCGCGATCTCCGAAATCGATTGTCGTAACAGCTTCAACGAAACAAGTTCGCGAGAAAGAGAGGGGCAAAGAGATTGGAAGAAAGCATAACAACAAAGAGTGCGCGAGCATATTTTCTACAAACACACAGAAAGACGCACGTGAGTGAAATTGAGCCAATTTTACGTCATAGTGCTCGGGCGAATTAACCTTTGACTGCCATTTTGAGTTAAATCGATTGATTAGTTACTTAAAATTATTTTTATTTAAAGATTTTCATGCGATATTTTTCAAACATCGGGTATGAATTTTGAATTGAAAAACCTTCCATTTTTAAGCTTATTTTTTGCAGCAATTATTGATTTTATAAACCATAATCTTTTGAAAACCAATAAATTTTCAGTTGACCATTCAAAGGTTAGGTCAGAGCACCCCAAAATCACCCGTCAACGCTGTTGCTGTTGTTATTGTTGATACCGGTTGAACGAGAAAGCTCTCTCTCTCTCTGTTGGCACGATGACGATGGCAGGTGAAATTCTTTCCACCAAACGGTTTGTTGTCGTTGCCGGAGGCGGCCGGTGTGGCGGATTGTTTGGTGGCGCACTCTCTCACCTTGTCTTGAGCGCAGCAGGCTGTGTTATTAAAAAAAAACGACTGAGGAGGACCAACTTGGAAAGGAAACTGTTTATTATTTGGTGGCATCAGTTTGCGTCTTATTTGAAAATTAAAAAAAGTTTTTAAATGTCTAATTGGAGGTTAAATGAAATTAAGTCAAATTTTACTTAATATTAGACCATTGCAAATTTTATTTCACGATTTTGCCCCTCCAAAAAAAAATCTCAAAAAATAAGGAGGCAGAAAAAATTGCAGCAAATTTTAATTTTTATTTGACAAAATGTACAGTTGATTGTAAATTATTCAAACAAAAGTAATTTTTAATCGAAAAAAGAAATGTTTAGCAAATTTTGTGTTTTTGGGACAATAAATTGGAAAAAGAAATAAAATCTAAGGATCTTTTTCATGGATATTTTACAATTTTTTAGTGATGGAAGAACTGTAATAATGTTTAAAACATTTTGTGATTTTTTAAAATTGCGCTTGAAAATTGTTTTTTTTAAGTTCTCATTTTTTCTATCTTGACCAGAGCTAAGGGATAATCACCTTAAATAAAATGTGTACTATACTTATGATGAATATTCGTTTTTTATATTTAGGCCGTTGCAAATATTTTTCAGGGGGCAAACAAATATTTTTTCATGAAACTTAAAAAAAATTAATGGAAAAAGAAAATAATTAGGAATAGAATCGATAAAAAATATTTTCAATTTTTGTGGAATTCCAATGTACAGGACCGCAAAAAGGTTTTCTTTTCGGCAAAAAAAACTCTTTTCAATACTTGGATATTTTAAAAACTAATGATTGCAAAACAGCTGGGCAGGTGTGAAATGCACTTTAAAACACTTTTTTCGTTCAAATGTTGAGACCATGGCTTGTTATTTAAATTTTTATATTTTTTTCTATTTTAACAAAAAATTGGGCATTAGCGGTGCACATCACCTAGAGCTTTTGCACCAAAATTTTTATTACAGATATTTTAGTGTTTTCGAAACTACGGGAACTATCGATATAATTTTTTATTCATCCCCTAAAGTACTATCTACTAAGCGATTTACAACAAAATTTGCCTATTTTTACAATCGGTTTGTTGCAGGATTTGGTCCGTAAGTTTGGCAATTTTTGAATAAGAAGACAACAACTTCCTTGGTTGCTGTGCACCCTTAAAGTTTTAAATATTAAATTTATAAACTCTGTACATTTTTTTTGTAAATTGCCGTTTTCGATAGCAATTTTTATTCTTTTTTATTTTTGATTTTTCTGAGATATTTATTTTTCTTGTACCATTTTTTAAAACAAACTACTATTTTACCGAAGACACCAAATCGATAAAAAAATTCCTTCTTAACATTCAGATCTGTATAAATTTACAAACTTATTTGGCATACTAATTTGTTTGGAGACTTCTATGAAAAAAAATCATATAATGCAAAATGGCTTCTTTTGACACAGGGAATGCAAGTTAAAAAAAATTAGTAAACTAATATTTAATCTTTAACAAAAATGTCGAAGGACGTAAAAATGCATCTTTTTAAATTTGGTTAAATGAGCAATTCCAGCTCAAATCAGGAATTTTTCTGGTACTTTCGTTTCCGACCCTCTCCGATTTCAATGAAACTTTTTAGACATGTTATCCTAGGCCTATAAAAGCCATTTTTGTGTATATGGAGCCAGTTGCACTCGATAATGACATTTGAGAAGGGCGTAAGAGTTTTCAATATTTTTGTATTTTGTAATATCTCGAAGCCGTTGCATCGTATCAAAAATTGGTCAAAGACAAACTTGTAGGAAATAAGACGAGCTTTTTGAAAAAAAATACACCGAAAGAAAATTGTACGCCAATTATGTGAGATTTTTCAATATTTATGTTTAAAAGTTACATTTTAAGGTGATGTCACGATTTTTTTTCGTTCAAAATTTTTGTCAAAATAGCCTAAAATGTGACAAAAACACTCACGAAAAATGCAGGATGGTATGTCTCTCCTAAAAAAATACAAAAATCATTTAATAAAACTGTTAAAAAATTGGGTTTTTGGTGGTTTTTGGCAATTTCTATATGACAGATTTGATTTTTCAGTCTCGTAAATATTTTTAACGGAAAGCTCGTCCAATTTCCCATAAGCTTGCCTTTGACAGCTTTTCAATTTGACTCGTTTGAATATTAACGTAAGCTTATTTATTATTTTTAGTTATGAGCAATGTAACTAAGCTTATATCTGTAAGCTCATACATCCAATTGAAATGTGGTCAAAGACAAATTTATGGGAAGTTGAACGAGCTTTCCGGTACAAATATTTACGAGACTGAAAAATCAAGTCTATCATATAGAAATTGCAAAAAACCACTAAAAACCCTATTTTTTCAACATTTTTTTTTTGAAACCGCTGTATCTTCACAAGGATTGGACATAGGAAAAGGTCAATATGGAGACTTTTATGTAAAATTGTCTGGAAAATCGATTCCCACTATCGGTTTTTGAAAATTTTGACGTTTAGACCACTTTTCAAAAAAACTGTTTTTGTAAATGATTTTTGTATTTTTTAGGAGGGACATACCATCCTGCATTTTTCGTGAGTCTTTATGTCATATTTTAGGCTATTTTCACAAAAATTTTGAACGAAAAAAAATCGTGAAATCACCTCAAAATTTAACTTTAAACATAAATATTGAAAAATCTCATATAATTGGCGTGCATTTTTCTTTCAGTGTATTTTTTTCAAAAAAGCTTGTCTTATTTCCTACAAGTTTGTCTTTGACCACTTTTTGATACGATGCAACGGCTTCGAGGTTTGTCTCGTGGCGTAGGGGTAGCGGCTTCGGCTGCCGATCCCGATGATGCTATGAGACGCGGGTTCGATTCCCGCCTTATCCACTGAGCTTCTATCGGATGGTGAAGTAAAACGTCGGTCCCGGTTTCTCCTGTCTCGTCAGAGGCGCTGGAGCAGAAATCCCACGTTAGAGGAAGGCCATGCCCCGGGGGGCGTAGTGCCAATAGTTTCGTTTAGTTTCGGCTTCGAGTTATTACAAAATACAAAAATATTGAAAACTCTTACGCCCTTCTCAAATGTCATTATCTAGTGCAACTGGCTCCATATACACAAAAATGGCTTTTATAGGCCTAGGATAACATGTCTAAAAAGTTTCATTGAAATCGGAGAGGGTCGTGAACAAAAGTACTAGAAAAATTCCTGATTTGAGCTGGAATTGCTCAAATAGTTTTCGAGAGTCTTTCTGGTTTTAACGAGCAGTCTTGTCGAAAAGAAAAACAGATTTTTTCTCTACTTTACCGACGTTTCGGCCTTTATTTTGGTATTCGAGAGTGTCATTAAAGATACACAAATATTAATATTGAAAAATCACCATAAATGCACCTCTCTCCTCTATTTCCTCTCCCCCAAAAACACACTGATTGCAAAAACCGACCTCGAACTGATATACATTTTTTGTTTCTTTATCTCTTTCGGAAATTACCTCTGCTCCGAGGTTGCCACCAAAATCCCGTAAGATATTGGCACTTTTTGGCCGTTTTCCGTGTGAGGTTCATTTGTTTTTATTTCTTCCTCATTTCTGCCGTTTTTTTTTCTCACACATTCTCCTTAAATCCTGCTATCAGCCACCACTTCGAAGTGATTGGAATTCCATTACCATATGGAAAAAGGCTTTTGCTCCGCTTCACGAGCAGTACGCAAATCTCACACGTTCATAAGTGGCAGCACCGCCGACTGACAGACAGACTGACAGCACCAGCACCAGCAGTGCCAGTGCAAAAGTGTAATTGAATAATAGAGGCTGGAAAATAAAGCAATTTTCGGATAATGATAATTGCATTTGCGCGCCAACGCGCAAACCTGAGATGGAAGGTGGAAGCTGGGTTGGGGAACGAACAAGCAAAAAAAAAAAACAAGAAGCTTCGGCGGATCGCGAGTTTTGTGAGAATTCCTAGAATGCAGACACAACATGCTTGAGCTGAGAAATGTGGGCTAAGAATTGCTGTTGGAACTCCATTCCGATGCCGTGCATAGTTCGTTTGTTTGCTTTCTTTTCTTTCTTTCATTTTTTTTTTCTTGTTGCCATTCATTTCTTGCTCATGAGCCGGTAAATGTTGCTCGGAGAAATTCCGGCGCTAATTATTCAACGCTAATAGTTAATTTATTAAATGGTTATTGCTGCTACTGGTGCTGTGCTGGCTCTTGGCTTTTCTTTGGCACACTAATGGAGTTGTGGGAGAGGAGGAGGAGGAAAAATAATTTGAATAACTGTATCAGTTGAATGTTTTGTGCGATGCCCGGAATGGCTTGGTTTAGTTATTTTTTTTGCATTAGTTCTATTTTTAGAAGTGCAATGTTTACAGTTCATTAAATTGGAGAATATGAATAAATTTTAATTTTAAATTTCTACATTAGCTTCTACATTTTGGGAGAAACACGAAAAAAATTAACTACAGAAAATAACGACAACAAAAAATATGTTTTTTTCTTAAGGTTGTGCTTTTTCTCATAAAAAGATCGTTTATTAAAATTTCAACAGAAAAAAAAATGTGGATTGAAAATTTGTAAAAATTACTTTAAAACATTTGCAGACAAAATGTCAAATAAACCTCTATTCGATTACATATTGGCATGGAAAACGACTTCCAACCCTTCTGTCACGATTTTCTCACGGTTTCACACTACATCGTCAAAACGGTAGTCAATCACCAATCTCCCCAGCGTTTCCCACAACGAAAAAGTTAAAAACTGCCAAATTCGCTACTGCGCTGCTTCAGTTACGCTCGACCGCTGCAATCCATCATAAAGGTGATGATCATGTTCTCTCTCTCACACTCTTTTTCTCTTATGTGAACTGGATCGAATCGGCTCAATTTCGTCTCATCTCTCGCTCGGAGGGGCTTCGATTGGGTGGTGGAAATATTCATGAGAAGCATGAGAGGGATGAATGAGCGAAAACCGGACACGTTTATTATTATTGGATAAAACTTCCGTTTCACGGTTAATTAACTGTCTCTTTTGTCGGTGGTGGAGGAGCAGCACACCTGCTAATCACATTTTGACATTTGGCGAGTGGAGGGAGATGTCAGATTTGTTGTTTTTCTGGTGCGCTTTTGATCAAAATTAGTAGTGCTGGGTTGCCTTCTTGGCCTTTGCCATGAAAGGCATGTGTTTCATGTTTTTCTCACGAGTACAGGTTGATTTCTTCGGACTTTAACCCTTGGCCAAACGGATAATAATTCACACCTTTTATTTCTGAAATCAACAGCAAAGCTTAATCTAAGTATAACATATGAGTGTTTGTTGGGTGAAACATGCTTGAAATATTGCCGAATGATTGAAAATGGATAATATAATCAATTTCTAAACTTTTTTATAAAACCTTTTAAAATTTGTTTTCAATTGAATGGAAACCTTTCGTTATTTTCTGACTTGAGTCTGCCTTTCTTAAATAGAGAGATCCTATTGAGGTCATCACATCTCAGTTTATTATATATTAGATAATACTAGAACATATTTAAATATGGGAAAATCAGGCGGAAATGTGCACTTTTTACTAAGAGACTAAATGAAAAAACTTTGAAGCTATGGTTTAGCTAAAAAAAATGTTTGGCAGTGCTGCCTTGTTTTTAAATAGATGATTATTTTTGGAAGCAATGTTCCCTTTTCTAGTGTAAGTATTGATTTTAAAATTTCGAAATTATTTTTATCAGAAGAGCCGATATTTAATCGAATGTTTCCTTTTTTAAGGTGTTTGGAACAAAAGATGCTGAGAGATCGATATTTACAAGTTTAGAGCTATCTGGATGAAAACCAATATTTTTGTTCCGGTTTTTTTTGTGGCTTTACTTCGGCAACCAGAGGTCAACACTTTATTGTTTGAATTTTGGAAAATTTCCCGAACTTTCCGAATCCTGCCTAGAGCACGGAAAAATCTTGCATTCTCAGAATTATCTGGTAATCAGGCAGCCCTAATTTTGACACTCAATTTATTCATTGAGTATTTCATGAACAGCCTTTAGGGCCAGTCATAGAACTATTTTCAAAATGCCATCGCGGGCCGGATGAAATGGCCTTACGGGCCTTACGTTGGGCAGGCCTGGTTTATAAACATAAAATTGATTTTCCAAGTCTCACCCAAAAAACCCTCCAACTATCTCAGCAACTAATGGTTCGATTTACAATGTTAAATATTCGTGAAATTTTCCGATCTTTTCGAAAACAATATTTTCAAAAAATTTAAATCAGGACTAACATTTCAAACAAAAAGGTCAAATATTCAATTTTACGCCCTCTTAAAATGTTGGTCTTGGTTTAAAAATTTCGAAAGGATCGGAAAATTTCACGAATATTTCATATTTTAACATAGTAAATCGAACCATTAATTGCTGATATATCGACATTAGAAAACGGTGGGTTGTTTGAATGAGACTTAGAAAACATCAATGTTTCTGTTTTTAAACCTTTGCATGGCAATATCTCAGCAACTAAGTTCAAAAAAGCAAAACATAGAGAATTTTCTCAGCTTTTCAAAAAATTTTTTTTCAAGAGTCGGCAAACATGTGCACTAATTTAAAAAAAATGAAAAACTGCGACTATTTTCAAAAAAGTTACCTGAAAATGGCTTAAGCTTGAAAACGGTGCACTTTATTAAAAATTCACTAAAGTACTTTTTGATTGCAAATTTGATTTTACATCGAAAAATGAAGTTGAAAAATGTTTGCGACCAATATTTCGATTTTTTGAAAAATCAGTATTGGTTAAAAAATGTATAACTCGGTCAAAGATTTTTTGAACAACCTGTAAATTTCTGAAAAGTTGGCATTTAATGTCCTCTAAATTATATCAAAAAATTAAAAATAATTTTTTTAGCAAATCAAGATTTAGTGACAAAAAGTTGAATAAAAAATCACCAAATTTTTTTTAACGTAAATCTTTTTTTTCAGTGTAGTCCATATCCATACCTACAACTTTACCGAAGACACCAAATCGATCAAAAAATTCCTTCAAAGAATACAGATTTTTGAATCATTTTTGTATGGACAGCTGACAAATTTGTTTGGAAAATTATATGGACAAACTAATGATGCAAAATGGCTTCTTTGGGCATCCCGAAGGCACCAAAAAAGTTTCAATCGAATTAAAAAATACAAAAAAATCGAATGACCGAAATCTGAGAGCACTGCTCTATTACTATATAAGATATTTTTTCGTGTTTTAACAGCCAAATCTGACGAGACCTTTCCTGCCAAAAGGGGCGTGCGAAAGCACATGTTTCTTATTGCCTTTCGTTGGATAAATCTACGAGAGGTCCCTCGTTTCAAGCCCAATCCGCGCAAGAAGCTCGCGCTCGCGAATTAACCAATCGTGTTTTCAAGTTACGAAAAATTTCAATCATGCCCTCACCTCACCACATCTATCCCCCCACACTTCCTCCCCCTCAAATCGATACCTTCTCCCACCCACCCACAATCAACCATTACCGATTGGAGCACCGAGGCCGCACATAAAATCACGTTCACCTATCTGGCGTAGAGGAGGCGGCTGCCAGATTGAAGAAATGTTCCGTTCTCTTTCGAGATTCCGCGGATAGTTTTATGTGGCGGGCTTTTTTTATTTTTGTATTTTTTTGCACCGAAGCTCCTTTCTTGGGGCAGCTTCATTATTTCGGCACAGTTGCTGCTGCTGATGCTGCGGTCGATCACTTTTGATCTCTGGGGGCCAAAGGGGGAAAGATGGTGGAGATACAGTGTTTGCTTGATTTTCAGACCCCAGATAAGTTTTATCATGGGTAATTTTACGATTTTAAAGGTTTAAATTTAAACCACTAGAGATCACCAAGAATAGAAAGGCTCAATTGACTTTAAGATGAACCTCTATCTCTAAGATTACTGTGAGGCACTCTAATCTCAACCAGAGAGTGGAATGTTCCTTATGCAGATAATCGCGAGGTATTTTGCCCGGGCCGTTGAACCATCCTTGGGTGGGGATGGATAGTACATCTCAAGCATTATGGTTTAGAATACAACGATACTGTAAGCTGAGAAGATTTCATATCAGCTGCAGCTGTTGCTACGGATATTGTTTGAATTGGAATTTTATGATAAATTTTTGCATCTCGTTAAATTTTATTGAAATTTTTGAATATTACAAAACCATTATTCATTAAAATTAAAAAAATGCTAATGAATTTAAAACTTTTCACAAGTACGTCAGTACTGTGCACTCTCCCCGTCAATCCAGCTTCCATCACCTCTGACGGCAATTGTTGTGGGGGAGGCAGTTTCTTCCCTGCCACATTGTTGTCAAACTTTTGCAACAAGAAATCACGGGCGGGCTGGCAAGCTCACACAAAACATGCCCGGACACATCCCCACGACCACCGACCATAACGGGGGACGTGACTCTCTGGTCCATCACCAAAGAGCATCACTGGGGTTGAGTAACTTTTCAGAAGGGTGTATAAGGGTTGAGTAATTTTTTTTTAG